>NC_073692.1:165012813-165312813 GCF_029784155.1 Uranotaenia lowii | reverse complement strand
GGACCACGAGGAGGTAGAACTACTAGCCCAGAGCAGCAGCTTCTGGAGGCACTCTTTCATGTACCAGGAATTTCATGTCACTTATGTTCATGTACTCTTTCATGTACCAGGAATTTATCCGCAAATTTGGACATCTTCTGAGTGCGGACATGCTCCGGAACGCTGAACTTATCCTTGGTCGTGCAAAACTGGTTGCCGGGTATCTGTTTGAAGTCGGCCTTCACATATGTTTCGTCCATGATGCAGCATGTTGAGGTACAACTTCCTGGCACGGGTTTTTGCGGCCTTTTGAACCTTGAACGTTCGAAGCCCTTAGGCCCTCTGGACAAAACTTCGGCTTAGGTGCAGCTTCTTAGCCACATCCCGAACGGAGGCGTTCGGGTTTCGGTTGAAGGCCCCAACTACGCGGTTGTGATTTTTGGTGTTGTACGGAATACTTTTTACTTCACTTCTGGGCTTCCGATCGGTGGTCAATCGTTCCTCGAACCGCTAAATCACTCGCGACACCGTGGAATTCGCGCTAAATTCCCAACGTTTTAGTGATGGAACGATCGAGAGAACCTTGTTCTCGTGATGAAATCGCCAGATTTTATCACGCACGAGTTGTTTTTTCGAATCCATTTCCGCGAGTTTTGATCACATTACTTAAAAACTTGCAGGATGAGAAAAACGCAATATGAACCTGTATCCAACTAAATTTTTATTAAATTCTACCCAACGGTTAAAAAGTTAGAGCAATTTCATAGTGTGGCAATTTCATCGTGGACACCTTTTAACAACTGTCAAATGGGCATTTGCATGGGCATTGATATTTTTTTGTTTTATTAAGTGTTTTAATCAAGGTTTCTGAATAGAAACATTTCAATGTTAGTGTGGGTTCTGCTTTGGACAACGGAAGATCTTCCGGCTTATTGGGAACTGTCACCTGTGAATCCTTCGGATATATTTCTGGAACATCTGGCACTTTACAACCGAAGGGGCTGCGAGGAACTTACGCGCACGTCTGGTCTACGTGGACGCTGACCGGAGAAGGAGGACGGGAAAAGTGCGCATCGCATGAATGCGATGGAATGACGAAGGGAGATAGTGAGAGTGCAACTGATCGACCGACCGATAGCATTGCCGGCTTGCTGCGTCAACACTGAGGCAAAACGCGCATTTTAATATACACGATATATTAGTACTCCACATCCCCGTTCCACTCAAGAAAAAAAAGTATGTAAAATGGAAAAAAAACATGCTATTATTTCTACTGCAGTAATAAAAAGATTTCACAGTGGATGATGTATTCATATTTCCTTCTATATAAGCTGACATTCCTTAATCAATTCACATCATTGCTAACTTGTTCTGCATTCCTCTCTTATGTCTAGGCCTGCAGTTTATACAAAAAGACAAGTAAAAGTTTTAACAAAAAATATTCATATACATATCATGTGAACCGAAGATCATAATCGGTTACATTAGCGAACTATTTTGTTTCAGATTAATTTGATGTTCTCATCATTTAACTACCAAATCAATTACAACTTAATTTTTTTATGCCAAAACAATTCAGCGCGTTTAAAGGCAATTTTCCCAAAAGTCAGTAAAATTCTCTTGAAAATCAGGACGAATCCGAAAAAATCAGTACACTTGGCACCGCTGATTCTGTCCTACTTTTTTGGGTATAAAGTAATTTATTCACACTATTCTTACTTCGGCGTGTCAAATCAGTCAGTCAAATCAAAACAAATAAAAAGATAAGAAAAAGAGTCTAAAAGTAAACAATCGAAAGCGAAAATTTTCAAATTTAATTTGAAATTTGACTAAATCAATACTTGGCTCTGTTCCAGTCGCTCCAGTGATTTAAAAACTCAAGACAGCTGTACAACAAGCTCGTTCCCATCAATGGCATTGAATGAATTAAACCTGTCCAAAATTAAAACCATAGAATTGCTGTCAAAAATGAAAGGTAACTTTTCCATTTGAAGGTAATTGTGTTTAAATTAGATTTTAATGTATTTTTATAATCGTCCAGGTATAACTGGTATAAGGGTGCTCCCAGAACCAAGTCAACAGTGGGTCCTAGTTCGAAAAATACTGGATTACAATTCATCCTACTACCTCTCCTGGCGGACAGAGTTCAATCCGATGGAGTTAATGAGGAATTTAGCAGAGCCTGTCTGCCTCATTACTTGAGGAACAATGTTGAATCCCAACACCAAATCCGCTCTCTGATCGTTCATTGCAGACGAAAAAGAGCCTTGTCTACTGCTTGCAGGTTTCCAACTGATGCACCCGGGCATCTTTCGCTGATCATAATATCAAAGAACACGCTGGTTAATATCGGTAAAAATGACCTGTTGCGTGATTCTGAATCCTGAAACGACATTGTAGTACCTTAGACCAAAACTGTTTCACCTATTTGAGTGTGCTGTAAAGTGCGGAAATAAACAATTTTGTGACCGAAGGCCAAAAACAAATCACCAGATATGTTTACGCTGTTATGTTTGAATAACAAGGCGCTGTTAATCCCACTCCTTTGTTGAACATCAGGCAACTGTCTTGACCATGGAAGGGTAGGGGGGGATGAAGGTGGTTAATTCTTCAGCGCGTAATAACTGACATTTCGAAGCCCCATAGTATTTCAAGAACCGAAGGAGCTGGACTCGAATGATTGTTATCAAAAGCTCCTTTTTTAACAGGTTTCAGGTCATCGCCTCAAGACTTAGCTTACTCTTCATCATACTAAACAGAATTTACAAGGACGACAAAGTGAGATATCTGTTACATAGAAATTATTAGGTAGGATAAATTAGTTGCAACATCTTTTAACGATACATCTTTAACTGCACCTTTTAACGAACTCAACAAGAAATGTCAATCCAAATGTTACGCATTATTCGACTGCCGAAATCTGTCATACTTAATTATAAACCCGATCCTTTGGACCTTCGAAATTTCCATGTGAGGAGTGGAAATATATGCGACATTAATTTACAAATATTATATCAGTTTTCTGCATCTTTACAAAATAAAATTTAACATATTTTTCTGAACCGAAGTTCATCTCGCGAATAATAAATTTCTTGATGTAATCTTTAATGGTGTTCCCATCGACGGTTAACCTCACACTAATTATTTTAACAGATGCTTTGTTTGATTGAACTGACGGATATTTGCGTTAGGATAGCCCTTAAATGTTCTAGTGCAACTGCTTCATTTTGTTCTTGCTGATGGAATTCTTCATCGAACTATAAGATTTACAAAAATCAATAAATTTATAAAACAGTTATTATTCACAAAGCTGAGCTTTACATCTCGCCTAGACTTTAATTGCACTTACATAAGTTTTTATCAAATCACTCATTTTAGAAACTTTCAGGTGGAAGAGCTTAATCGCGCTAAGTGTCTAAACGAACGGTTACTTCATCGTGTCTCAAAAACATAATATAATTAGGAAGAGTTTTTCATCGCACCTGTTAACCATTATTCGTTTCTTTTTTTAACCGTAGTCTTCATCGCGCCAGTCTGTGCAGCCACTAGGCTGGTGTCTACGTCTCCCAAATTTAACTTAGCCTGTTGCCTCTGACAGGAGTTTTCATCGCTTCAGTTCGTTTAAAAAACTTTGACAGTCGAAGGTCTTAATCGCGCCAAATGTTTTCACAAAAAAAACAAAGTTGATTCACAGACGGAAGTCTTCATCGCATCAGTCTTATCAATAACTTTTTTAGGAATTATTGTTCATCGCGCCAAATATTTTAACAAAACAGTAACAGACGGAAATCTTCATCGCGTCTGGTTTCTCAACACAAAGCGGAAGTCTTTATTGCGCCAATTCTAATTTATCCAAGGTGCGCCAAATTTTATTATCAACCAGGCGGAAGTCTTCATCGCGCCTCAAAAAAACTCGTATCAAGCAAGGCGGAAGTCCACATCACGCCAAAACTTTATTATCAACTAGGCGGAAGTCTTCATCGCGCCTCAAAAATTCGTATCAAACTAGGCGGAAGTCCACATCGCGCCTCAACATCATTATCAACTAGGCGGAAGTCTTCATCGCGCCTCGAAAAACTCGTATCAAACTAGGCGGAAGTCCACATCGCGCCTCAATTTCATGCTCAACTAGGCGGAAGTCTTCATCGCGCCTCAAAAAACTCGTATCATACTAGGCGGAAGTCCACATCGCGCCTCAACTTCATGCTCAACTAGGCGGAAGTCTTCATCGCGCCTCGAAAAACTCGTATCAAACTAGGCGGAAGTCCACATCGCGCCAAAGCTTTACTATCAACTAGGCGGAAGTCCACATCGCGCCTCAACATCATTATCAACTAGGCGGAAGTCTTCATCGCGCCTCAACATCATTATCAACTAGGCGGAAGTCTTCATCGCGCCTCGAAAAACTCATATCAAACTAGGCGGAAGTCCACATCGCGCCTCAACTTCATGCTCAACTAGGTGGAAGTCTTCATTGCGCCAAAATAACTGTTCTTCTTTTTTTATTCGGAGAAAGTCGTCATTGCGTCTTGACAAAAAAAAATACTACTCAATAAGACTCATCCTCATCGCCCCACACTTCTGTGGTCAATTCCATCGTTTGTTTTAATATGCGAATATAATAATCAATGCACACATCGCACCCGAAGGTAGTTTTTTTATACAAATATCTAGCAATGCCGTATTCGTTTTCTCTACTCGCTGAGCGTAAAATAGAAAGTGCCAACTGTTCAAGCTGTAAAAAAATTATCTGCTGATATTTATTTTCGTTTCCCATACAATTTGTTCACATCGGAAAGCCCAAATAGTCAAAATTCACCGTAGTATTGATGAGGGCAAGCAAAACTGAAAAAAAAATCAGAAGTTTCTACTGTCCACTTTCTGGCTCAAAATTTAACATACAACGAATGGGCTGTTAATCGATTTTTTTTGTGCACACCTGGCAGATATCGAAGTCAACCAGCAACCATAATAGTTTTGAAAACAAACTTCCTGAATTTTAATAACATTTTCAAAGAATCGTCGTGTGGGCATCTTCAACGCCTAACAACAATATGAATTACCATTGAAATAAATTTTTTCGATACTTACATATTTGAAAAGTTCAAAATGGCTGCCTTCAAGAACTTGTTCCCTACAAATTTCATTCCGTTTTGTTTGCTCCTCGAAATTGGAACAAACCTGGCGAGGATCGCCAATTGTGGGTTCTGCTTTGGACAACGGAAGATCTTCCGGCTTATTGGGAACTGTCACCTGTGAATCCTTCGGATATATTTCTGGAACATCTGGCACTTTACAACCGAAGGGGCTGCGAGGAACTTACGCGCACGTCTGGTCTACGTGGACGCTGACCGGAGAAGGAGGACGGGAAAAGTGCGCATCGCATGAATGCGATGGAATGACGAAGGGAGATAGTGAGAGTGCAACTGATCGACCGACCGATAGCATTGCCGGCTTGCTGCGTCAACACTGAGGCAAAACGCGCATTTTAATATACACGATATATTAGTACTCCACAGTTAGTATAAAATGATCCGAACATTTTATACACTTAAATTCACATGCTTCCTAGCAATTCGACTTTAAAAAAATTTGAAAAACATCCCTTACTAAAACTTCCGTAAGTCACGTATGGTTTACTCAATAAAATATTGCTTAAGAGTTCATGAAAGCTAAAGTTAAAAGCTATAGGGGAGATGAGGGCATAACGAGCACCCAAGGCATAATGAGCACTCCTTTTCTCTACATAAGTACGTATTTTCTTAAACAAATTTTCACAAGGACTTGTTTCGTACTACCCATAATATTAATTTTTCACCAAAAAAGAAATATCCTTTTCATCTTTACAGAAATATTCAATAATAACCAGCTAGGTTCTCAAGTGACGAAAATATTATAATTTTTGAGCACCACCAAATAAGCTTTTATGACTTTTAAATCATCTTGATCTGAAATGTACGCACTGCAACATGATCTACACATTGTTTCTCAATTTTCAACATCATAAAATTTTTGATTTTTCACTTTAATCAATTTTAAAACGCTTTTTAACTGCGTCACTTCGGCGTAACACGGCAGTATTACTCAGTTGACTTCATCGAGTCGAATTTGCCGCTAGAATCCCCGGCAGAAAACGCTCATTATGCCTTCATTAATGGTGCTCATACTGCCTCGGGGATTTCTCATTATGCTTCTACAGTGACTGGTTTTCAGCTTTCGGCAAAAATTTTTAAAATGCATTTTTAAACGTTTTTTCTACTTTTTCAAGTTTCATCCAATCAGGCAATAGACTATTTGAGTGTCTGAACACGAAACAATGATGTAATTTACATATTACAGCTGTTCTCTATGGTTAAATAAGCGTTTTCCTTAAGGTGGCCATTATGCCCCCATCTCCCCTACGATGGATTTTCGAAAAAAAATCACGCTCACTCTAAACATTACAAAATGTATTCATGTTCGAAGTGATGACACGCTTTACTGTGAATTTAATTTGCGTATCTTAGCGAAATTTAATTTATTTTGTAAGTATGTCAATTGAATTTGCTTTCTATTGAACAGGATTTTTTTTATTGATGTTCCATATAGTTTTTAACTTCAGCTTTCATGAACTCTTAAACAATATTTTAGTAAACCATATGCGACTTACGGTAGTTTTAGTAAGAGATGTTTTTTCGGATTATTTTTTATTTTAGAAGTCGAATTGCGAGGAAGCAAGTAAATATAACTGTATAAAATGTTCGGTAATTTTTTACTTACGTCAAAATGCTTCAATTGATGTATTTAAAAAACTGATCATAGTAGCGCCAAGTTATAACGTTTTTAGCGAGGAGTGTCAATTTGACACTTCAGGGACTAAGACGAGTAAAAAAATCAAGGACGGATGAGGGTTAAAACAATAACTGAAAAAATAAATTTCAGATCAGTACAAACCGAAACAAATCGTTTGAGAAAATTAGAATTAATATTCACAGTATCGCAATTCGAGGCTCAAGTTGCAGCTTCCATTTCAAAGAGGTTGATTTTAAACAATTTAGAAATTTAAATTTGAAATTGTCAGTGTTCGGCATCGCTAATTGAAAAATTAGCGCCGCTAATTAAATCGCTAACTCAATCAAAATTAGCGATCGCTAATTAAATACGCTAAATGTGCCCAAAAAGTTATCGCTTTAAGCTTAAAGCGCTAATCGCTAATCGCTAACTGTTGACAAACATTATGGCTGGACAAAAATCAAATTCTTTTTTTTGTCACGTCCTTCCCTTTTCGATTTTCCCAACTCCCCAAGAGGGAATAACTGATGTTTCAAGTATTTCATTTAAAATTTGATAAATTGATTGAACCTTCATACAATTAAATGACCATAAAAAAAACTGACAAAAATGGAAATTTATCATCTCTCTGTGTTTTTCAATTAAAAAATAAAACAAATTTTCGAACAATAACAAGAGCAAAACAACATTATATGAAAGATGGAAACTATATTTCTTTATTTTTTTAAATTTTAATTAAAATGTAATCGATTTATCGGTTTTATGCAAAGAAGATAGTTTGCAATTTCGAAAAAAATGAAAAATGAAATGAAATCTTTCGTGCAATTCATTCCAATTTGATGTTTTGCATTATTTTTCATTTTCCCGATATAAAATCTTTAACCAGTTCTCCTCCTTTTCAAAATTGCATTGTCAAACATGAACATTTATACAATTTTATTTTGAAAACGAAGGCTACAATGAATTATTAACAATTTAACAATGTCAATTCATTCTATGGTGATTTTATTTTATTTTCATACTAGCTGATTTACTCGGCCTTGCTCGGGTTTGCATAAAATATGAATCAAAATGAGTTGTTTGACTTAACGAAATTTTGGAAGCTTTTTATTTAATATTATGACAAAATTTTACCTATGTTGGGCCATGCACCTATGAAAATTTTGTAAGTTTTGTTAGTGATTTTAAAGTTTTAAATGATAATATTTACTGTGTTTCCCTTTTACTAATTTTGAAACACTTATGGTTATGAGGATTGTATTCATAGAAATTAAAAATAATTTCCCATGAATGCTTATTTATTTTATCACGAAAAACATTTTATTTCCAACATTTCCTTAAGAAGCTTGAATAGCTTTGGCCTTCTATTTTTTCATCTTCAAATGATAAAACTATATTTTTTATCTTTCCCACCCTCCATCTAATGAAAATATCTTTTGGAGTGATCCCACTTTTAATGATGGATGATCTCCCCGTACACTATATGCCAAATGCTCCCTCGTGGGGCCCCGTATGCTATATTCAAGTTTTATTTACCCAGAAAATTTTAAGAAGGCTTCCGTAACTTGCCGCAGCTCGAGGAATAGAGGATGGCCTTCAAGTCTTCCAACCCAACGGTCTTGAGATCGATTCCCGATCACGGCATACACAGTACACTTTTTGTGGTTTGGTGATTTTGACATTTGTGAGATGCTAGCCACCATATCTTAGAAAGATGTATGCTTAAAATTAAGTGAAAGGAATCTCTTCGAAAAAACATCAAGTTTCATTAAGATCCTGTATGTGTTTATGCTTGTTTTTGAAAACTTGTTGAAGACTCATTTTTCATGTTTTCAATTGTGTGTACTTTTCGTTGTTTTTTTACACCGTTTTATGATCAGTTTTTCTCAATGGTTAAGTTCCACTAATAGTTTTTCGAAGTTATCTAAAACAAATCATATCGGAACCGAATTCGCCCATTTTATGATGTTCTGAAAAAAGATATTTTTTTTCTATTTTTCCATTCTTGGAAACAATTATCTTTGAATGCTAATTTATCCTTTTACAAAAAACATTTTAGAAATTCAAAATAATTTCCTTTGTATGATAATTTATCCTTTTACGAAGAAGATTTTTTACAACCATCATTTTTTAGGAAGCTTGAATAGATTTTTCCTTATAATTTTATCTTCAAAAGATTAAACTGTTTTATTTTTATCTTTCCCATTCCCTATCCAATGCAAATCTTTGTTGTAGATTATCCTACTTTTCAAAATGGATGACTCCCTGTACAATGGTATATTTGAGTAGACCTCCGTAGGTATATTTCAAAAGACCTCTAAACTTTTTTGAACCATGTTCAAAACTCACTTTACTTGTTTTCAATTCTATGTGTTTATTTTTTTTGCTTTTAAATTTCATACTGTTTTTTTTATTATTAGTTTACCTTAAATGTTGAAATTTCCACAAATAGTTTTTTGAAGTTATCAAATCAAATCAAATCATCTCTGAACCGAAATCACCTTTTAAATATTATGAAAATGGTTTAATTTGAGTTCTGTTTTAATTTTTCTTATCTTAGGCACCCATTATTTATTTTGAATCAATATCAAAATTCTAAGATATAAGTTAGAATTTGCAGTACTCAACAGTTTTGCAATAAGTTTTCTCAAAATTGGATTGTATAATTGACCACATTGGTCATCAATGATAACTCAAAAGTTAGAAGTTGGCCAATGAAATTGAATTGTAAACAATTCAAAACCTCAGATTTAATTATTTAATCAATTTTCTAATCCTGAGGCTAGCGAAGCGTTGAAATCGCAGCCTTGGACTCATAACTCTGAATCTAATAATTTTTTTTCTCTATGAGGAATTAGAAAAATATGAAAATGGTTCGGTGTTAATAGCTGGAATTTATGAATATCGGTTCATTAGTTTTTCCGCACTTAGTCCAAATAGTTGATCAGCTGAAGAAGTCAATTCATTGTTCACTGTTTAGTTAACTGTATGTTTTTGTAGACCCTTCAGGCACCCCAGCGGCGGTGAAGAGCACTTTGAAAGCCACTACAATTTTAGTCAATATATTCAGATTACAGGTAAGTTGTATTTTTCAATCCAAAATGTAGGCTTATTATTGCATCCAATTATATCGCACCGGTACCACGTGTTTTCAGCAGTAGAAGGTACAAAAACACCCGCCAAAATTTCTCCTTCCAAATTTTTAATGCTGAGCAAGCTTTGATTTGCTATCCAGTACACGTTAACTCTGGATGGTTGCTTCTAATGCCCGGCCTATGGTGATGATGAAAACAACCCCGCCAAAGGAAACTAAAATTGGTCGGCAAAATGGGTGCCATGACTTTTGATTCGTGGGAGAAAAAACGAAAGTTGTATGGGAGGGTCCCTTTTCTTAAGTGGGAGGGGCTCAAAACTATTACTAAAACCTTACCATGGTCCAAACACATAACTGTACCAAATTTCAGGCTGATCGGTTAAGCGGTGTGGATTTGTATAAGGTGCATACAAACAAACATATATAGTCCAACTCATCTTTATATATTAGACTAGCTGACCCGTTGTGCTTTGCTACACCTTCCGAAAATAAATGTAATTTGTAAAAATTTATTCAAATTTAGATTTTAGAGAGCATTTTTTTAAATCATACCTAATCATACTTCAGAACCAACAACTTTGAAATGAGAGCTGCAGCTACAGTTCTGAATTGCAATTCAAAGATGGTATATATTATTTACTGAAACTCGATCTCTTAACTCGTTTTTCAAGATCTGAAATTTTTACTCTGTACCCAAAAAAACCTTTTTAAATATGGTCTCTTATTTGAAAAGCTCTTTATCTTAAATTTACATGGGAGCTCCCCCATCTTTTCCAATTTTGTCCCCCACTGCTTGAAGAAGGTAGGCTTTAATTTAACCGGTTAATGAATTTAACCGGCTCGAGTTTACACAATTTACTAATTGAAAGAAAAAGATTCGCATATTGGAATTTATTGCAAATTGTTCTTTATGGATATAGAATTTTTAAAACCGATGAATAGCATGAATCGAGACAGTTTTTTGAGTATATTCCTAATATACTGTATTATGAACACTTCCAACTCCTGATAAGCTTTAGATAGGGTATTTTTTGGAATTGAAAAAATAAGCTATAGAAATTAAAAAAAAAAAAACGATGAAAAGGATTTTTAATAACCATCTTCAAACAGCTTTTTTCACCATCCTCGCCTACGAAGCAGTTTGAATATCTATCCTTTCTGCCCCAAAATTATGTTAATAAATGTTTCGTCATATTCCAAACTCGTAGACATGAGACATTATAGCTTGAAATTTTCCGAAACAGCACTTATCATGGAAATGAAAAATATATTAAATTAGTTATGTATTAAATACAGTGACAATTTCTTTCTTTTTTTTCAATAAATTTACTATGGCAAAAAATATAAATATTTTAAAAAATATCAGTTGCATCACTAAATAAGTTCTCAGCATTTTTTTTATTTTCTCTTTGACAGTCAAATATTCAAAAATGTTGGCAAAAAAAAATTTCTAAGTTTACATTTGTCCCGTATATTGAGGCAAGTGTCAATGCAAAGCTTATTTCAGAGTAATGGCTTTAAAATGGATTTAATACGTTTTCCTGTTTTTTGTTCTATCAAGTTTAACTGATATATCTGCAGTATTCCTGCAGTATAAATTTATGTTTGTTACTCCACTTTTAATGAATGCTGTTCAAAGGGAATGACCTTCATTTACAAAGACATTTAAGAATTTTCAATATCCACTTCAGTTTCAACATTCGGAATACCCCTTCTGGTCTTTCCAACATATTAAATCATTTTGAATATGAATTTCTTAAAAGTTCGACGTTTGCCCTTGCCCCACCGTGTAAGTTGACAGGAGGGAATATTGTTTTTAACACTATAAGGGTATACTAAAAATTTCTCATAAAAATTTTGAGTCCAGTTGAATATCAGTTCTAAAGTCTCTACTTTTCAGAAACGAAGCGGATCAAAAGTCTTTTTTATGCAGCCATGTAACACAAAAACACTTTTCATGTTAAGTACGTACTTGAATTGGTATGTAAGCAAAAAGTACGATGGTTTTTTCAGAATTGTTTAAAATAAAAAGCTCCCATTTTCATTTCCAAATTCGTTTCAGTTGTGTATTTGGGCCGAAGTAACAATTTCTCGAAGGAAACATAATTTTTATTTTTTTTAACAGAAAAAGTTGAACGTTTGAACTTGTTCTAATTTTCCTTGAATGAAAAGTCAAATGCTACCTACATTAACACGAAATAAATATGGAAGTATTTTTGCAAATCTTTCAATTGGTTTTGATTCGATTAATAAAATACCAATCCGTGTCACATCTAGGCGTCATTTATTACCACGTGTAATTAAGCAAGAAAAAACACATCTAGGTTGCATATCGCCCCCACGTGCATAAGAAACATAGGCACTTGGTTGAGAAACAGGCGTCTGATTGTTAAATTTTTCCAGCGATCAATGAACAGTATGCCTTAGTTACTATTCACTTGCGACGACGTTTGCTTGACCATAGAGACGAAAAACAAACCCCTCAAAGAAAAGAAAATCTCTAAAAATGGATGCCATGACATTTCAATTTCAGAATTTGGCAAAAAAATGTAAATGTTTTGTTCGATCAGCAAAATGTCAATCTGGGTCTCATCCAATGAGGTACTCTTTCCACCACATTGGGTCTCATCTAGGCGTCATTCATAACCATGTGCTGTACAAATGACCTAGGAACCAAGTAGAAAAAAAATCACATCAAGGCTTCATATCGTCACCCCTTGCATTGAAAATATGCTTGGTAGAGAAATACGCGCCAAAATATTCCCACTGATCAGTATGCTATGCCATCCTTTTGCGACGTTGGCTCGACGCCTCGACCTTGGAGACGAAAAACAAACCGCCCAAAGGAAGAAAAAAAACTCGAGAAAATGGATGTCATGACTTTAATTTGTTCTGAAAAACTACAAATTTTGTATGGAAGCTCCCCCTCGCATAAGTCGGATGGAGTTTTGACTTTTACAGAAACCATCCCCGGCCTCAAAAACCCTCAGATGCCAGTTTTGACGATGATCGGTTCAGTAGTTTCCGAGTCTAGGGAACAGACAGACAGACAAACATTCATTTTTATATATATAGATGAACTGATCTATAAAATTTCTCAAAAAAACTGTATTGAAAAAATTAAATATCTCAATCACAAATAGTTTTATAATGTACTAGCAGACCCGGTAAACTTCGTCTTACCATGTTCAATTTGGCGTCCATTTTCTATTTTTCCTAGTTTTCTTTACATTTCCCTTCTTTCCCTTTACTCGAATCGTCCCGCTCAATTCTATCAAAATTAAACCAAAGAAATTCAACGGGTCTTTTAAAATTCAATTTTTGTAACTTGTTCAATAAATATGTAACTGTATGTTGATAATATGTATGTTTCATTTGCTGTATTCCATTCAGTAGATTTATTCCGTTTTGTTATATTGTTTTAATATCGGGACAATTTTTGGAGTATTTGCCGAATATTTTGCATAGCGCAGCGCTTTCATCTCCCAATTAGCTTTGAATGGTGTATTTTTTAGAGCTGAAGAAATAAAAAAAACATAAGAAAAGATTTGTTACTAACGATTTTCAAACGGCTTTTTATTCATCATCCTCATCCTTCGAAGCAGTTTGAATTAAAATCCATATTTTCACCAAAATCATTTCCAAAAAGATTCGCCTGATACTAAAGTTACAGACTTTACACATTCCAACTTAAAGTGTTCCCAAACAGCACTTGTCATGGCATTAAATCTGGCGATTTTGAGTATTGCAAATTCCTTTTTTTTATTCAAGCAAAAAATGCAAATTAATTCATTTGAACTTTAACCCAATGAATCAAAGAAACGATTGGTTTTGAAAAGAGGAAAACATATGTTTAGATATATTCACCCATCATTTTAAAGATTTTAACTGAATCAGTTCTGATTTCAAAATTTCCTGAACATTGTTGGTGGTGATCTGCGATTTCATTTAGGATTACGTTATATTTTTAAGATTTAATAATATTTAATTGAAAAGCAGATTTTTTTTTTAATTTAATAGATCGATAAGAAATAATCTGTTCAGGCTTCGATGGTTTCATGAGTTCATTTTGTTTCCTGGAAATTATCATATTAACAAAACCTTAACCCTTCGTTTAATGACTTTTTATTTTTCTTTTAAAATTATTTTAAACAGTTAGAAATGATGTGTACATCAAGAAATAAAATTAAAATAAAATACGATTTAACACTCAGGATACCCTATCTGACTATTTTAGGAAAAAATAGGAATATGTTTCAAGACTTAAAGGCGCATTGCCACTTGTTTCACCGTGTGAAATGACAGGAGTTTATTTTATTTTCAACACTTTTAGGTCATAACAAAAACTTATCAAAAAAAAAAAACAAATTCAGCTTCTGCAATCAAAAAAATTATGCTTCTGGAATATCAATCATAAAAAAAATGTCAAAAAAAAATCGGATCTAAAGTCTCACCTACGTAACCAAAATATGTTAAACAAAAACACACATTTATGTTAAGTACGTACTTGAATTCTGTGTAAACAAACAGGGAACCTGTAAACACTTTTTTGGTGAACTATTAAAAAAAAAGTTAAGTTTATTTAGTCAGATTGTTTATTTGGGCCCAATCATTTATAAATTTAGAAATCATGAAATTTTGTAAATGTTGAACGTTTGCACTTCTTTGCATTCGGCCTTCAAATGAACATCAATCTTATATAATCCATTTTAAAGGACAGGCTCTTGTTCAGTTCATGTGTCTGTTCATTTGCAATGGATTTTGTGGTTGTTCTATAAATTTAATGGCGCATGATACAGCTTCTGTGAAGCACCTTTGTACATGTTTGAAAAATATTTCTGGCGTTTTGGAATATAAACCAAATCTTTCCACTTTTCTTTTTTCAAATGTCCGCAAAGAGTCATACCATTATTTCATACGACAATTCCTTCTTGAAATAACACGAATTGAAGTTTTAATTTTTTCAAATCGTTGAATGGTTTTGATTTGATCGGCAAAATATTAATCTGGGTCACATATGGGCGTCATTCATTACTACATATGTGCTGTACAAATGATCTAGGAATCAAGAAGAAAAAACACATCTAGGCTTCATGTGGTCACCACATGCATCGAAATTATGCTTGGTTGAGAAATGCGCGCCCAAAAATTCCCACTAAACAGTATGCTATGCCATAGTTACTAACCTCCTACGACGTTTGCTTGCGACGCCTCGACCATAGAGACGAAAAACAAACCGCCCGCCCGGCGCCCAAAGTAAAGAAAATCTCGAAAAAATTGAAGGCCATGACTTTAATTTGATTCAATTTATTACAAATTTAAAGATTACGGACAATTTATGCGAGTTTTTGTTGTTTTTATTCGATATAAACCGATTCGCATGCCCACAGATTATTCTAAAAATAATTTCCTTTGAATCGGTTGGGTCATACCGGAGGAGTAGTACTACAAACACCGTTACAAGAGAATTTTATATAATAGATAACACCTTTTATTCTTATCTTCTTCTATAAATTTCGCGAAAAAAAGTGCTATAAGAGCACACATAAAAATGACATTAAATACATCTTTCCTCTAACTTCAGTACGCATTCCTCCAATGAATCCAACTAAGCAATCAGAATGATGTCCAATATCAATAACTTGATAATTGACAAAAAACTAAATCTATCACTAATAATTTGGGAGATTGAAATAAATATGTGGGAGCTAGCGGTCTTCCATTAGCGGAACCAAAAAATAGCGGAACTTTTTAATTCGCTAGTTCCATCAAACATAACGGCAAAATTAAACCGCTTACGAAAAACTAGCGGATTAACTAGCGATTAGCGAATTAGCGCTTTTGTGCCGAACACTGGAAATTGTTGTACTGATCAAAATTTAATTGAAAATTCGTAAGGTGGAGCAAAGCACACTGTGTCAGCTATTTGTATGAAGATTTAAAATAAAAATAACAGAAATGTTCATACATTGATGTAGACAGGTAAACGAGGCGAGTAAAGCTTGAAGAAATGCATTACAAACAAGAAGCATTATTTATTCAAAACTGAAATAATCGATGGCAAACACAGAGATTGGTTAAGGGAAAACGAGAAAATGGAAAAGAAATTCAAAAACTGTAAAAGCATATTTTTTCAGAGGCTCAAAGAACAAGTTCGTACCTACCGTTAGTTGAAAAGCTGCTCAATCATCCGAAAACATCCTAGAGCGGCGACTGAGCCGGGGATACCAAAAATTTCAAGGAACTTATCTTGCGTTCAACGCACGTTTCTTCCGCATGATTGACGGTTGAACTTATTTTTCCTTAGCCAAGGCACCGCACCACATCAACAATTTTGAAGCGAAATTCTCTAGTAGCTCCCCGGTGACAACAATTGATTTTCCTCATTTTCAGCACATTTTTCTCGAACCGGAAAGTGCCCTGTCTGAAGCGAACGGGAAATCTTAATTTGACACTTCCAGCGTTCCAGGAATTTCGGATCCTCTCTTAATAAAGTTGACACAAAATCATACGGTGAAAATTAACTTTTCGTTTGATTTTTTATTTTTATTTTTTAAATACTTTTTTTTTTCCTTGGTTCAGTTTTATAATCAGTTTCGTTAGATGGATTTTTGTTTGTTCGTTTTTTTTTCTGGTAGATGAGAGCACAAAATGCTTAATTTAATTTAGTTTTTGCCAATTTTTGCGCAATTTTTGTTGCAAGACAGTTTCGCGATCCACTCAATAGAGTTTTATATGTAGAAAAAATGGAACCAACGCGACTGTCGCATTTAGACATTTTTAGTTCGGTTGATTTGTTCTCAATGGTTTTGTGTATAGGTGTGAAATTGGTTTTTGATCGTTTAGATGTTTATTTCTCTGTACGAGAAACAAGGAGATTGGAAAAATATTCGATTCGTTCAAAACGCTTATAGAAAAATGTTGAACAGGTTCCTCTTTACAGGTTTTTACAAATTAGAACAGCAGTGAGTGTTGTTCTCCTCTTTAAAGATTCTACTATACAGTTCTAATAATGCCTTGCTTGCTTTTGTTTATCTAGAGTTTCTTTGTACAAAATGGACTAATGGTATTTACAGAGGTTTGTTTAGCTATTCTCAAAAATAGAGAGCATTGATTTACAAAATATTTCCATCTATTTTGCCGTAAATCTGTTTGTGTTGAAACATAACAATAAATGAACTTTAATTGGAATGCACAGCGTCTGTTTCTTGAGTGCAAAACATTTCGATTTTTATTCATCTAAATTTCTCAAGCGGACGTGTTATATTACGTCGTCATTTTTTTTTTTTAAATATAAACACTTGTTTTTTAAAGTCCAATTCAATTGTCAATGTAAATAAATATGAAGATGGAATTCTATCGTTAAACTTGTGATTTCTAGGGTTTGTGTATTATTATCGTTCATTCTGCGAATTTTTAGTTTTTGGAAATATTATTCTTAATTTTTTAGTAGCATCAACTTCCGAAGCAATTTTTAAATGGAAAAACTGATAGTAAGATGTACGTATGCATGAATGGTAGCCACCTTGGGTGCACGGTCGTTCTGCAGTTGTAGCGTAGCTAAGGCTTCAGCAACAAGTCATCATATATCCGGTTAATAACTGCTGGATGAGACGTTCAAGGGAATGGATTCGTAAGAAAAAGCTCTTACGACATCCGGAGGGTTAGGATGGATCCGTCTCGAGAATATATTGCATATTATGCAAGTCTTTGTAGTCTCCGCCCCGAGATTTGTTTTCATCGAGAAACTGATTGTAAGATGAAAATAATCGTTTAATTTTGACGGTCGCCATACAAGAAGAATTATCCTCGTACAACGTGACCAGAAAGGAAATCGCACAACAGAATCAAAGAGTGCTGATGATGTGGTGATGTTAACATGATACCTTTTATATGGCGACCGTCAAAAATCGAATCAATTTCAACGTACATGAAACAAGTAAGAACTGAGATTGTAAGGAAAAGATCTTGCTAAATTTCAGTTAATTTTTAGAAATTGTTAATTGCAGTGCAACATATGAGTTAAACTACCTACTATGTGATATTCTGATCTTAGCTGTATTTAAAAAAACTGTATCTATTTGAAATTCCGTTATGAACTTGGGATTCAGATCCAGAAAACTCTAGGTATCAGTTCATTTGAAGCTACCCACGTGCAACACAACCTCGCCGACCTACACCAGATAACGTGGGTGGTAATATTCTAACGAATTTTAATAACTACATCAAATTCGTGAGCCCCTTCACTCGCTACCGGGAGTATGTAGATTTTAATTAACCGTACACAATAACCCGGCAAATATGCTGCCGCCACCTTTTGGCCACCGGGGGATTACATAATTTCAACCCGTCTAGGGGCTCAGGAACCGACGAAAAGAGAAGCTCCCGACGCCAAAGATGCACACCACCATATTCGTTGCTCGCCGGAAAAGGTTACGTTCAACTAAAATTAATCGATTTACGATTATGGCTGGAGGCAGAGGACACGGTGCGCGTTTGCCTTTTTCCTTCTATAAAACTGAAGGGATTTCCGCTGTCGATCTTGTCATGTGGTGGGAAAGCAATCTTGTAAAAATAGAATGTAATTACTGGCAAATTGAGATTCACACTGACTGCGGGCCCGGTGTAACACATGGGTCTCCTTTGCCGGCAAGACAGGCCACATGTAAGACTTTCAGTTTAATAGTCTTATTAAGGGGTGAATTTTTGTTGTTGTTTCTACTGTAGGGGAGACTTTAACATTTATTTGACACTGTCTCTTACGCTTTCATGTTGGGGCAATTCAGATAAAAATAAAACAAGACGAGTATTTTAGGCATTTGCGTCTTTAATTAAAAAGACCAATCTATCGCTATTTGAAATTGAACTCAAGTACTTAGTTTATGATTTTACTACTTATATGTAGATGATTTTGAAATCGATTCCGAAGAGAAATAAAAAGTCGTTTGAGTTTTATGAAATAAACAAAGTGTATCATTTTCACGTTACCACCCTGTACTAAAATCATCATTTAGGCAGGACATAAACAGAACTGTTATCAGAGACATATCTGTAGCTCAATTTAAAGGACTGATGTGAATTAAAAAACTTTTAAGAGTTTATCAATAAGTGGATGCTCACTAGACTGGAATCGGGTAAAAAAATTCGGGTCTTGCCGAATCGTGACTTCAACCTTCCTCTGCTGAAGTTCTCCTCGAACGACGTCTTCCGAAAGCTGTCTACGTTAGATGAAACAAAAGAACCTGGACCAGATGGCATTCCTCCAATTCTGTTTAATTATTGCGCCGATCCGTTATCCGTACCGATTTCGATCATTTTTAACCAATCGTTAATGGAAGGTACTTTTCCCATCGCATGGAAATTCGCATCGATCACTCCAATCCTCAAATCCGGCGACTCGCATCGAGTGGAAAACTACCGAGGAATTTCGATTTTAAGCTGTTTGCCTAATGTATTCGAGAGCCTCGTTTATGACGTACTTTATCAATCAGTGCATCACTGTATTTCTGAAGATCAACATGGATTCAAGAAACGTAGATCTACGACCACCAATCTTATGACGTACGTTTCGAAGTTGGTTGCTAGGCTGGACAAACGTCAACAAGTCGATGCAGTTCATGTAGACTTGAGCAAGGCTTTTGATAGAGTACCGCACAAATTTGTCATCGAAAAAAATGCTTCGGATAAGATTACCTGATTGGCTTTGCAAATGGATCAACTCTTATCTCGTAGACCGGACTGCTTACGTACGACTAAACAACGTGAATTCGACGGCTTTTCGAATCACTTCTGGAGTTCCACAAGGAAATCATCTGGGACCTTTGATCTTCGTTCTTTTTATCATCGATCTATGCGCTATCATTGAATCGGAGAAGTTGTTGTACACCGACGATCTAAAAAATTTTCGTATCATAGTTTCACTAGTTGACTGCTGTGCTCTTCAAAAAGACATTGATTCAATTCTAACGTGGTGTCATCTCTTTCACTCGTAAACGTCAACCTTTGAACTTCGAGTACAAAACGTCATCGACTACCTTAAGCCGCAATGCCATCGTCAAGGACCTTGGCATAGTTTTGGACACCAAGCTCACTTTCTCGCAGCATATCTCGACTACAACAGCTAAGGGCTTGGCGGTTCTTCGCTTCATTCGACGAAACACGCAATTTTTCAACGACTACTACAGCTTAAAAGCACTTTATTGTGCTCTTGTACGCAACATCGTCGAGTACGGAGTGCAAATCTGGGCTGCATACCAGGTTGTAAAGGCAAACCGAATCGAAAGTCTTGGGTTAACCACTGTCGTCGGATACCCACGGGTAGAGAGACTCTCGTTGCCGGGCGAGCCTCTCGAGTCGGTGTAGGATGTCGTCACCGTCGGGAAACATCCGAGTCGTAGCGTTCCAAGTCCCGTACGTGTGCCGTGACTGGCGCGAGTCCAGGACAAGCTGCTCTCGATCTGGCACACAACGGGCAGGAAAATCCGCGGACCAAAAATCCTAGGGTTGCCAGCCAAGGGGTATAGAGAAGACCGGGCAACGGTCGGAGTAGACTGACCCCATCGACGGGGGGCTGTCGAGTAGAGTGCGTTTGACCCCACGGTTTGAAGCTACAAAGATAAGACAATACCTTCTGCGTAGCGGATGCCGTGGGTGCGCCGCGTTCGTGCGTAGGATGCTCCACCTTCGGGGAGTATCCGAGTAGGGCGGTTCTCAACGACAGAAGCTGCGGGGATAAGACTTGACCTTCTTCGCAATGAAAATCGTTTGAAAAAGGGTTATTCCACGTTCGGGGAATACCCACGGGTAGAGTGGCTCTCGACGCCGGGTGAGCCATTCGAGTCGGAGTAGGATGACGTCTTCGTCGGGAATCATCCGAGTCGTTGCGTTAAGTCCCGCGCGTGTGCCGTGACAGGCGCGAGTCTAGGATAAGCTGCTCTCGATCAGGCACACGACGGGCAAGGTGGCAAACCTCGAACCCTGATAATAAGAGGTCGGGCCTCGAGTCGCTAGAGGAGAGGTCAGGCCTCAAACCTCCAGGTGGAGAGGTTTGTGTGGTCAACTCCGAGTAAGAGGAGGGATCAGGCCCCTTATCAACAAGAGGAGGGGTACAAGTGGTCACCTCGAGTCATTACGAAGAGAGGTCAGATTTAAAGTCGTTAGAGGAGAGATCGGGCCTTAAATCGTGCAGAGGAGAGGTAAACCTCGAATCGATGCGAGGAGGGGTCGGATCTCGAGTCGTTAGAGGAGAGATCAGGCCTCAAGTCGCGAAGAGGAGAGGTTTCTGTAAGAATCTCGAGTCATTGCGAGGAGATGTCGGTTCTCAAGTCGTTAGAGGAGAGTTCAGGCATCGAGTCGTAAGGATGAGAGGCTTCGCTGAAAGTGGTCTCGTTAATGAGTATTGCCTTAGAGTGCATTAGCGCGAATAGACCTCCCACTATTGAAGTATAGTGTACTAAACAGTTCGTGGTGGGAACCAGGTCTGCGGCCCCAGGTGGAGTTTAGGGAGTAGGGGGTATACACGGAGTATATCATGAGTCTTCCCATTGTACTCATGGACCCAGAGTAGCAAACTGGGGGGACGCGGTGACTCGCCGTGCCTTGGAATAAAATCCGTAAACCGGGATTTACCACCTGTGGTTACCAACTAAAAAAAAAACCGAATCGAAAGCGTACAATGATGTTGCCTCAGATATGCTCTGCGCCAGATACCATGGAACGATGCCTTGAACCTCCCGCCGTACGAACAGCGCTGCTTGTTGCTGAATCTACAAACGCTGGCATCAAGGCGCATTCACCTATAACGGCTCTTTATCTTCGATATTCTACAGAATAATGTGGACTGTCCAGAATTGTTGTCGTTACTTCCGTTTAACGCTCCTGTAAGATCAACTCGGACGCAGGAATTCCTCAGACCTACTACTAGACGAACCCGATACGGACAAAACAACCCTTTGGATACATGTTGTGCTCGTTTCAATGAAATAGTTAGTAACTTTGATTTTCATATTTCAGAGGAGGTCAAAAGTAGAATAAGATAGTATCTTTTGTTATGTTTAAACATGTCTGAAAGACTAAATAAATAAACAAATAAAAATGTTGAACGGATTTAAGTTCCATTTCAAGGATTTGAAATGGGATGCAGCAAAAAATTCAAAGTTTGTATGGATACTAGTATGGAAAAAGTGACTTTTTGTTCAAAAATACCTACAGCCTCATTGTTGCACTGAACTCAAATTCTTCAAGTTGCATCTTATTGCTGAAGATTCAACGAGGAGGAATGAGACAAGTAGGGATGCAACGAGCGAAGGGGTTAGACAAAGTGGAATGTGATCTGGCTATGTGAAATTGAGGAATATTGTTCATCTGGTTATGTCGTGAGACGGAAAATCATGTAAAATAATAATATATTTATATAAATCACGTGATAGATTTGTTTGATATTTTATGCCGTTTTAAAATAGTAATTCCCTTTCCGAGGTGGGAGGGGTAAGATAAGAAACAATTTTCGGCCCAAAAACCCGCTATACAAACTTTCACAACAATCGAACCAACCGAATGCCACGAAAACACTACTGCATATGCGAAAACACGCCGGCTAGTTTCCAACGTATAATGGCTCCTGTACCACATTGAGTTCAGGGGTGCCATTTAAAAAGATTTCAAAAATGAAATAAAATAATTCAATTTTAAAATCACTTATAGTCACTTTTTCTACACTAATTTCCATACAAAACTTTGAATTTTTGCTACAGCCCATTTCAAACCCTAGAGCCACCAAAATTTGCACAGTTGTTTTGGGCCTAAAAAGAACTCAAAACCGTTTGATACTTGTTTGACTTACCCTTTTTTTTGAATAAAACGTTAACTAGATCAAAGCTAGCGTTAACGCTATCTTTTTCAAAACGCCAACCGCTAATCATTAACTGAAAATAAGAAAGTGTTAACCAAAACACAAATATTTGAGGCATTTCAAAACATTGAATTATAAGACAAGCGATGCTGTTAAATGGAATAAATTGGAACAGTTTGTGGATTACATTCCTAATATTTCAGATCAAACCAGCTCCTTTAGTCAACTTTTAGATTCAGGATAAAAAAATACAGGATAATGGATAAAAAATTTTCGAACAAATTTATAACACATTAATTTTCGTTCATTTACCTATTATTTTTTATTTTCATAAATCAAGGCCAGGTTCAATTTTTCCATCTTCTACATCCATGCTCAAGGAGGACTTCAAGGTAATGCATAAATTTAGGGGCCTATGGAATACGAAAAAATCTGATTCCCATAAAAATTGATGTTTTTAATGGGTCGTTTGAAAATAAAAAAAAATTATTTTTGAGCAAACTAAGTCAACAAATCAGGGGCATAACGAGCACCCGAGTCAAAAGGAGCTTTTTATGCAAGTACGCATTTCCAAAAATAATTTTTTATACGATACACATATTTGAAGGGTATTCGGATCAAAAAGTGGTCAACTTATATTTGGCGTATTTTTTTCTAAACACTCATATAAAAAACCTGAACACCCCTCATTTTGTATGAGCGTGTGTGTAGAATGAAGCTTCTATTTGACTTTTGACATTAGGGTCTTTAGTTTTCAAAATGGAGTCCAAGCAAGAGGAGCTACGAATAAAATTTTTGTACATGCGTCGTTAAATCCACACTACACGCACGCAGAAATAGCAAAATCGTTGAATGTGGCGAAATAATCCGTCACCAAAGTAATAAAAGTGCCTGGGGAACGTGTTTCGACAACAAGGAAGCCGAGATCTGGAGGAAATCGAAATTCGGGAGCCGCATTGGCGAGCAAAAGAGTGGTTGGCATATTCAAGCGAAACTCCAATCTCTCCGTTTGTGATGTCGCCAATAAGTTGGAAATATCATCACAACCGTGCATGTAGCTTAAAACCGAACCGGACTATCGACTTATAAGAAGGTAGTGACTGCCAATCGCAATGGAAACAAGATTGCAGAAGCTGTATACGACATTGTTGACAAAGATTGATTGCGTGGTAATGGACGACGAAACCCACGCCAAGGCAGATTTCAGACAGCTTCTTGGACCAGAGCATTTTACAGCAACAGGAAGGGGAAAGGTGGCAGACAAAGTTTGCCAAGAACTTTTTCGTTTGGGAAGCTATCTGTACCTGAGACTTGTTAAGCGAAATTTTCGTTGCAGCCGGGACCACCAACCAGGAAGTTTACGTAAAAGAGTGGCTTCAATAGCGTTTGCTGCCTTTCCTGAAAAAAACATAACTTGTCGGTGCTTTTTAGGCCGGATTTGGCATCCTGCTATTATGAAAAAAGGCCATGGAGTGGTATGCCGCTAACAACGTTCAGATTGTGCCCAAGGACAAGAATCCTCCCAACACACCAGAACTTCTCGAAAAATATTGGACGACAGTTAAGCAAAACCGAAAGAAGACCCAAAAAACTGTAAGCAACGAGAAGTAGTTCAAAGCAAACTGGCGTTCCGCGCCGAAGAAAGTGAATAAGGGGACTGTACAACTGATGACATACTTCAAACAAAAGTCTCGCCAATTTGGACTAGGTCGACCTGAATCTTATATAACTGAGTATTTTTTCCGTTTTTTAAATATGCAGATTGAACTTCAAAAAGAAAGATACTTTGATTTTTTTTTGATAAACAAATAATCGATTTACACGCAATTTAGTTTGACTACTTTTGGATAAAAACACCCTTTAGACCATAAAGTAGCTGTCTATTAAGTACCTGAGTATCTATACTGGAAGGATTCTTAAATTTTTAATAGAATCTCAAGTTTTGTGGAAACTGTAGAGAATTTTTTTTACAGAATGCTTGTGTAATCCGCGCATTATCGTTTTACCAGTCATAACATAGCAATGATCATGTTTTACACTCAACAGAACAGAGCTCTTTGGCTAAAAAGAAAAATAAACTTCATATTCGAAGATAAAAAGAAAAGAATCTTTTACTATGTGGTACGAAAAGTGACATTTAGCTATCTACAGATTCTTCAGACTCTTCGATAATAACTTCGTGAACACTGTGGCAGGTCGGAATGTGAGGAGGAGGGGGAAGCGGAGCTTTCTGCTGGCCACTCCCCACCGGTGCCGGCGTACAACTATCACTCGATTGTCCTCCGCCTACAATGTTGGTAGTGGTAGAGCAATTACCTCCACTACTACTGCTACTGTTATTACCACTACAACTACTACTGCTACCACCACTATTACTGCCGCTGTTGTTATTCGTTCTACTATTACTGCTAGCGCTATTGTTACTACAACTATTGTTACTAACACTGCCCGTTTGCCGCAGCTGGATAGGTACTACGGTAGGCACCTCAGAGGTACGATTCAGTAGGTAGTCTAGATCGTGGGAGATTCGATCCAGCATCCGGCGATCCGGATGCTCGTCGGTTCCCGTTACGGTGATGACCGGCGTCACTGGTTGTTGGCCGCCCCCACCACCACCGGCTCCAGCTTGATGATGTTCCACGATGACCGGTGCGGTAACAAGCTGCTGCGGCACCGGAAATGGTGGCGTCGTCGGTGGCGGGGGGTGCTGCTGAAGAGGGCACCCGGGTGCCGATGATATCGCCAGGTGCAGGCCTGACGATGGATCCAGGGTCGTCTCCAGCGCCTTGCTTCGGATGCCTATTATGCTGTCTGGAAGAAGAGAAGGTTAGGAAATCAATTAATTTAGTCTTATTCGTTACTTTTAAAATCACGGATGTGCGAAGAATAGATCACAATGTGAAAGTTGCAATTGCTTCACATAGAAAATAAGTATCTAAATCAGTTTCTGAAGATTTCAAAAATGATTTTTTTTAAATAAATTTTCAAGACAACTCACACAAAATCCAACCATCTAGGATCAAAAGCTTAATTATAAACTCCATGGCAGGTGTGGAACTAAAATCCAATCAGTAATGGAAAAAGTTTCCGGGAGAAGAGCATTTCGAAATTGAATTTTCTTCCAAAAGACTATCATGACAACGCGATGTGCGGCACACCTTCACACGCCACCAACATCGGGTCACCGGGTAGGTACATACCTTGACCGACGCCTTTCAATATGTCAAGTCCGCCGACGCCCACAAACTCGGTCGTTTCCGTCGGCATCTGTTGTTGTTGTTGTTGTTGTTGTTGTTGCTGCTGCTGCTGCTGAGTAACGTAACACTTTGTGAGAGTTCCCATCCCGGTCGCCACCGCCCCCGGATAGATGACAGTGCCGCCGCACTGAATCGGTTGCTGTTGTTGGTGCCAATCAAACTGTCCAATCGCGAGACCGGCCACAACGGCACCCGTGTCAATTCCTCCGCCGATGCCTCCGGTGCAACTTTTGGAGACACCCGGGCCCGTCGTCGTCGTTGATAGAATGCTAGGATTCTCCGGCAGAGTCCCACAGATGGTGGCGGCCATGATGTTCGCTGCCGGTGACGGATGAAGTTGTTGTCCAGTACCGGGAACAATGGTGGCCATCGCCAGGTCGCAGCATCGTTGCTGTGTTGCTCCAGCGAAATTGCACAGTGCTGCCGCGTTCTCGTACTCGTGGGCCATGATGTTGCAGATGCTGGGACCCGAAGCTGACGCCGTTCCCAGATAGGTTTCCACGCTCAGTCCATCGCCATGGATGCACGGCTCATGGATGGTGGTGATATGTCCGGGATGCGGTTGCTGTAGCTGTTGTTGCTGCTGATGCTGTTGCGAGTGATGTTGCTGCACCTGTTGGACCTGCTGCTGATGCTGGCTCTGATGCGGTGAGGGTAGTATTGTCAGCTGGATTTTCGTTGTTTTCCCCCCGGACGGGAGGCATTCGTTATCTTTATCTAGATCCTGTGAAGTATAAACTGAGAGAAAAAAAAATAGAATCTGTAAGATGCAGTTGGTTTTTGTATCATAAACTGGTGTTTGGAATATTTGATGATAATTTTTATGCCTTTCTCAATTCGTCAATTACATCAGCATTTTTAATTTGGCAGGTGTTCCTAATTTTTACATACCGAGTGATGTTGACTGTTTTTGACGTTATTTTCTACATATCACATCAACAAACCATTATTTTTGTAACGGATCATGTGAACTTTCATGGAACATGCAATTTAACTTTCCATCTTTGAAGATTTCTGGTTCCAAATCGATCGAATTAACATTTTTAGTAAAAGAACAATCTTTCTTAAATTCAAGATTTAGGTCAGGGGTGAGCAACCTTTTGAACGAATGGGCCAATTTAAATTTGAAATCTTGTCGGCGGGCCGCACCTAACATATTGCGGACCAAATCCGAAATACATATCTCGTTTTCTTTCGCTTGACGCGAGTGCACTTCACTTAGAAACATAACTCAAACGTTGTATATTTTATAAAGAAACTTTATTCTACGTAATTGTGAACAGTGCTTGCGATAACTCAAAGATACTAAATTTGAAGAATTTGGTCCAGTCATTTCTGAGGTTGAAGAAACCAAATTTTAGTGTATTCGGGCTCAGATTCTTCTCGATCTTTAATGTGTTAAGATAACCCGTTTTTTAATTATCAGCTGAGCTTCACGTCATTTGCTATAACTTCATATTTTTGGCAAAAACGAATCTGAAAATAAGATTAATCGAGTTGACGTGTTTAAAAACAGAAATTCAACACGACTTTTCAAATACCCGTTATTGAAAAGGTACTTCACTAAATCTTCGTCATTTAAAGATTCTCTCATTTTTTTATA
Organism: Uranotaenia lowii; assembly: GCF_029784155.1. Classification (NCBI taxonomy): domain Eukaryota; kingdom Metazoa; phylum Arthropoda; class Insecta; order Diptera; family Culicidae; genus Uranotaenia; species Uranotaenia lowii. The sequence goes on along the minus strand of NC_073692.1, from coordinate 165,285,259 downwards.
GTAGTTCTTGGCAAACAAAACCGATGGTACTATTCGTCTTCACTTTCATTTTAAAATCTTCCGGAGCTTACTACAGTGATATCTAACAGTGTGAAAAATATATATTTGAAGAAATCACCGTTTTCTTAGCGTTGGATGTTGAATCGCCAATGAACTTTCTGTATTTTTCCACTAATAAAACTTGCTCTCAATGCCTTATATTTTTTTTTCTTCAAACGAGCTCAGATTTTTTCTCTTCCCTGTTTTTTTTAACTTGAAGTTCTTTTTTGGATCCTTGCATTGAGATGTTGAGCAAAAATGTCGAATTCATAAAATAATGTTCAATTTTATATATTTTCAAGCAACTTTCTTCAAAACTACATTTTAAATTTTACAATTTTTATCCAGATTTTTATAATTTTTAATCTTATTTAGATACCATTGGGATAGGATTTCTAAAGCTATAGTATGACTTTGGTAATGTGAAAGGCGAATTATAAGAGCAATAATTCAATTTGTTGTTATGTTTATTATAAATTTCTTTTAAATTTCTGTAAAAGCTTCTCAGATAATCGTCAAAAAACTTTTTGGTCGAATCACAGGATTCCCGATACCTATCTATTGTTTTTATCGAGAACTAACAATTTTTGTCGGCAACTTTGATGCTGGTTGATTCATGTTGATGAAAAATCTAAAATCGTTCACCCAAGCTTTGTTATTAAATTTTCGTCAATATTCAGAAAAAAAATTTACAAGATTTTGGTTTACTTTTTTTTTTGTCTGTATATGAATGCTTACAGAACAAGCCATTTTGTCGAATTGGATAGAATAATTAAAAAAAAATTTTTTGTTGAGCATATTTTTTATTATGCAGCTTTATTTTTGCTTGAAACAATGACTTCGACGGACTTCGAAATTCCTTTGATTATGTGTAGCTAACGATTTTTGGCTGCTCTTCCGACCATTTTAATGGATTTTGCTTTTCAAAGTAATGGGAATTTAATAGTTATTTCTATTTTCTATTTTGCTTATTTATAGAGAATTTTAATCAACTTGGTCATTCGTCCTGTTAAATAATTACGAAAAATGTATCCCGAAGAAGAACTTCCCAGAAAAAAGTCACAATCGAAATCATTATGGGCAAATGCAGATAAGTGCATATTTGATCAAGTCTATAAACTTTCCTAACAATTATCCATAGTAGGAAAAAGACAAAGCATAACAATTTGGAAAAAGCTTCGCGGGCCGCACAAAAGAGCCTCGCGGGCTACATGCGTCCCGCGGGCCGCGCGTTGCTCATTCCTGATTTAGGTCATTTTTCTCAATCAGTTTTTTTTAATTTTTGCACGATATGATTTTGGCTTGATTTTTCAAAAATGAACTCTTAACTATGTATTTTTACTTAAAAAACATGCCTGAATATAGGTACTATGTCCGAATTAGGAACACTTTTTCCAATGTGTTCCTATTTTGAACATAGTCAGAAAACGTTGATCATTTCGAAAGGGGGACTTTTAGTTGCGTAAATGCGTCGGTTTCAAAAACCGTTTGCTTGATTGGAATTTTTTGCATGCAGAAAAGAAACAATATGACACTTCGTGGAAAATAATAATTGAGAAAAATAATCATTTGTTGATGTTTTATCCTAATCTCACTTTACTCTTGTTATCTCTCATCACTCATCGCACGTTTTTCCATCCAGTGACCAGTCGTGGTCTGCTATGTGCAATGATTATTTGGATCGCTGGGGAAGCACATTTATCACCAAGTGTGCAGAAAAGTTCAGCAGGTATGCGTTCTATCTTTGATTTTCCATTTACATGGGATTCGATAAATACTTCAAACCTCTGGTTAGTGGCCAGTTTTTTCCACCAATATTCGTCTGATTATTACTCTTGGTGATTTGGTGAGTTTAGGATGAACATCAGCTTTATATAATTGTTGATACTTCTTTGTAACCCTCCAAAACTGTTCGGGTCAATAAATATGACCCGAAACGCACATTTCAAACATCTTTATCTGGAATGATACTGATGAACTGCGATTTTTAAGAGACCTAAGTATGTTCTTTGAAAATAATAACCAAAATCACGACAAAATTCTTAAATTTGATTTTAGAAAATGTGTTAATTGAGAAATGAAATACAGCTAATCAAAGCGAAAATTGGATGTCGATTTTTCAAAGTAAGATTTTTTTCTACCAGAAGATCCGAAATAGCGGTTAATCACTTAAAACCAACAAAGCTGTCAGAAGTTATGAGTAAATATTTCGAAAATAAAATTGTTTCGAAATTTCCAAATACGACTTATTTGGAAATGTTGAATGTTGAAAGCTAGAATAAATAATCGAAATCGGTTAAAATTTACAGCCTAAGGGAACGCCATCAAACTACAACTCAAATGTCCCTTAAACGAATATTTTTCGACAGGTTTGGTTTGGTTAAACAAAGCTGTTTCGAGATACATTGAACAAGATTTTCGTTATACCATTGGGACACTTTTAGGCAGTAGATAAAATTTGACCAAAAAGTACAGGATCATCGAGAGATAATATCCGTTTGTTGGAGCCAAGGATTGCAGATTCGCGTTGGAAATACCCTTTACGCATTTCCAAAACCAGTATAAACGTTATTCACGAAACTTACATATACTTTCTTTATAAAAAGATGCAAATCGCTTGTCTAGTTATGTTTTCGAGCATTTACTCTAAAAAACATCCTTAATCTGCTAGAAACTAGCCACGAAAAAAGATTTCATAATATTTATCTGCTAATTTGTTTAATCGGTTTTAACTTAAGTATTGCTGTGCATTCGAAATCATCTGTGGCCATGCTTCAATAACAAGTAGCACAGCTCACGAGCCCTAGAAATAATCACTATTTGTAGATTGAGGGTCCGATGTGACTTGAACACTTCGATCTGGCTGGAGTGATTGGAATTAACAAATAGAGCAAATACAGGTATGAGCCATTTAAAATAAAATTAATAAATTGAGGAAAATCGAGCAAATAGTTTGCCCAATTCAACATTTTGTAGTAATGTCAGTAATTTTGAAATTATCGTTTTGTTGGATTTCACGACAACTTACAATTTATTTTACTGTTTATAATTTCTGACACTTTCGAAAGTTTTAAAGATGTGTAATAAACAATGTCAAAATAAATTTGACAAAAAATATTTTGATTGGTGCAAACAGCTTCTAATAAAGGCAGAATTTGACAAAATGTTCCCGGATAAACTTATCATATAAAATTAAAAATTCAGAAGCTCCTTCCTCCGTTAGGTTAAATATAGTCTTAGGGAAGAACATTTTTTAGATATATTTAAGAAAACTGTGATTTTTTTTTTGACGACATCTCCCCCATTTTATGCACCACCATCAACCCTAATCCGTTCTTCAGTGTCAATATGACACGATTGGAAGTTTGGCGGCTTGTAGCTTTATTCGGATGCATCCAATTAAAAAAATTCTTGGAAGACTCTCAATAAATTTTTGAAATCTTTAATTTTGCAACATAACTTTTTTATAGACGCACCCTGAAAGCCTAGGAAATAAAACTTCCTAATCAGACCTTGAGTGTCAATTTGACACTCCTCGCTTAAAACCGCTATATCTCACGAATAAGTTTCTCAGACACTATTCAATGCTGCTCTTCAGTTTTCCGTTATTCAAAGTCTAAGAAAAAGAAAATCCGAAAAAACATGCTTCGGAAAAAAGACTGTAGATCAGCTGCGGAATGTTCAAAAATAATCTCAGTTAGTTACCAAAAAAGCTGAAGTTAGAAGCATAAAGATATGTATATTTTGTTGATTTTTTTTTAAGATCATGGTTACTAGAAATGTAAAAAAGTGGTGTAAAAACCGAACTTAATAAACCGTCAAAATGGATTAAGCTGTGACTTCAACCTAAATTTTGAGAACAGGATTTAAGAAAATTGAGATGATTTGGCACATTTCTGCATTTTCAGGTTGTCACAGAAACACAGAATTTGAGACAAATTTTCAAAAGTAACTGTTTTTCAAATTTTATGCCAATTTGCTATTTTTCAGATTTTCTTGCACTTAAATTCAACTTCGCACTGGATTTTGAGTATATTATCGCGAAATTCCCGTAATAAATTTGTATTCACCAGAAAGCCAAATTTAATCCGGTTCTAGCGCTGCGATACTTAACCTTTTTCCAAAGAATGTTTATTCGGATTGTTTTTTCTTAGACTTTGAATAACGGAAAACTGAAGTGTAGGTGAATATTGTCTGAAATACATATTTGAGTAACATGACGAAAACCATAAATTTGTTAAAATCGGTCGAGAAACAAGAGCAATAAATTGGTCAGCAGTGTTCAATTGACATTTCAGGGTCTGTAACGGGTACAATTTCAGTGAAGGATGAGGGTTAACACTGATGGACGAAAAGGACGTTAAATCTAAATTTAACAAAATGGACATTTATCTGTCAATTTAAAAAGATCACAGATTTACGTTTAAAACGATCGGCGTGTAAATGGATGTTCCATTTTAATCTAAATAAGTCGTTCATTCCTTTGGAATCCCTGAAATCTTTCTCATATGTTAACATTAGGCATATCCATATTTTGAAATTAGCTCAATAAGTGCTAAATTAGGATCACAGATACACTTAAAGAACAATTTATTTTTCATAAAATCAAGCGCAATAAGATAAGTTCAAATGAAGTTCAAAAAATTAATTTGGTACATTAAAACCAATTTTTTCTATCTATGAATTAATATTAGAAACATCCATATGTTAAAATTGGGCACAATAAGTGCCAGATTAGAAACACAGGTAGACTTAAAAAAACGATTTATTTTTCATAAAATCAAACACAATAAGATAACTTTAAATGATTTTCAAAATATGAAATTGGTATATGAAAATCATCTACCTAAGACAAAATATAGCGAAGTAAGCCATAATCATTTGGAATAAATAGTAAATCCGATGAGTTTTCACAAGAACACTGCATAAAGCATTGAGTCGCGAATGACATTAAGATGTTAAAACGACTATAATCGAAAAAAAAAAATGCATAATACATTAATCAGTAATTAAAAAAAAACCGATCTGATTTATAATTATAAGAAGAAGTCTCAATCTGTTAAGAAAAAATACCAGAAATAGACACCTAATTGTTTAACTCGAATGATTTTTAACATGTTGGATATGAAATCATGGTAACAGAAGCTTCTCCTCATGCGCACTATCTTGAATATTAATTTTCATAGCCAGAAAATTAAATGAATGCATTAAAAATTGGCTTGAATTGCTTACTATACTATATTAGGCCATCTTTATATTTGAGCAAATATCGCAATATTTTGAAACTCATTATGTTAGTCCGAAAATCCGGTGCTATTGCAATCCCTACTGAATATCTCAGATCATTCAATCAACCGATCTACCTCGCACTCTCTAAGAGGCGAGGTAAATTTAGCGCCACTCGAAACAACCCATGCGCCACACAATAGCCAGTACTTTGCTGGCTAAGTGAAACAGTACCTAAACCAGAATTGCAATAAACGGCCAGCAGATCACACGCGTCTTTTGTGTTCTGTCCTGTGTCGTACCGTGTACCGTACCTAGCAAGCAATAAACGTTTTTCTTAGTTGATCCAAACCGTCGCGCTGTACTTTAATTCGTTCGTTAGATAATAAATTAATGTTCGTCTTGCCCAGTATAACCGTGCGTTATTGATCGTCTCCGAAAGTCCACATCCGTGAAAAAACACATGATTTCTGTGGTTGAGCGTTGTGGGAACTTACATAAAGAGACCCTTGGAACCAAAGGAGTATAAGTGCGAAAATAATAAAAAAAAAAACATGTGTCGTCTCAATTAACGTCAAATAAACATTTTGTTTTTTTTTTGTGAAAATGATTTCAAAGAATTTGTTTTCATTATAGAATATCATACTCATTAAAATATTTAATAAAACATATCTACGGAATTTATTGAAACACAACGCAGTTTGAGTCCTTTTTCTCGAAACCAGCTTTCATGCACTTATACTTATACCCCTCTAGCCCCAAGGGCCTCATATGGCTTGTGGAAAGTACTTACAGCTTAATGGACTATTTATTGATCCCGAGCAACAGTTGTCGTCTAAACTATTTTTGGTACTTGATTTGCTACTGGTCGACTCCGACTGATGTTTCACTTCGGCTTTTATCACGAAGCTGAAGAGGATGCAGAATCCCTGAAAAGAAAAAGATAAAGAAAAAATTGTGATTAAATTCCAATATTTCTAACGAACGATATCAAATGGTTTCAGAATTGCAAAAAATGGACGCATTGTATAATGTCTGCTGTTGTCAGTTCTTCCAAAGGAATGTGTTCTTCATATGTTTAAATACAAAAAGGTTTCCAATATCGTCCAGCTTGAATGAGAAAGTAGTGAGGTAAAGTCGTCCTACATCCCAAGTCCATTTCTGAATGATTTTCCTCCCTCCGTCAAATATTTACTGCAAACAAATCTGGGATACTTTTTCATCAAATATAGGTAGGTACGAAACTTCCGGTTCACTCATTTCCAACAACGCAAATCGAGAGGACTCAGTTTCTTTCAACCTTTTCACAATAGTGATGTAGCAAAGTTCCCTTTCTGTTGATGTTGATTGTTAATGTCGCTGCTTGAAAGAATCGATGCTGGTTTAGGTATTCAAATCCGGGTCGAAGTGATTGTTTCCCGGTGCTTCGGAAGTTGGAAAGAACAGGACGCAAAAAAAAACTGTTTGTAGAAGTAAATACTGATTTGTGATCCCGGTTCAGGTTCGTGTAGGAATCCCGGCTCATTTTTATAACCCGCATTATTCATATTGTGACTGATCTTTCCGACCGAATGAACTTTGTTTTGGGGACTCGAGAAGAAAGGATGTAAGCGGATGATAAAAAAAATCCTAGCTTCCGGTTGGCGTGAGGGGGAGTGTAATTTGTTGGTATTTTTCCGTTTCCGTTCGGTTATGATCGGAGCCGTGGGATTTTTTTGTGTCCGGAGATTCGGGATACAGGGCCATCGGAGGCTATATCATCCTTTCCTTACGTTGAAGAAAATATATCAGATGATGTATTGATAGAATTAAATAATTTGGAATTTCTAAAAAAATATCGAGGTACAGGATTGAGTAGGCACGATTAAAGTATGCTCAAATTCAGTAACATTAAAGTATATCATAAAGCAGATAAAAGCATTAGAAAGGTCATCAAAGCAATTTTTTTGCAAATTTATGAGTCTTTCGATTTCCAATCTTGTTTAAAATTCTCTTTCAATCACAATCGTTAACGATCTATAAATGTTCGAAAGTCGCTAAAGATTTGTACTCCTGTGGAAATTGAAATCTTTTTTTAAATGTAAATGAAAATATCCTCAAAATATTCGCAAAAAAATTGAAAATAATTCGAAAACAAAGAAAATGGTAAACTATCCGAGAAAAAAATTTAAAAACTACCACCAATCATTGTCATCCACAAAGGGTCTTCAGCCTCACGAAACGACGGCCAACGAAAGTAAAATGCTTTCAACTCGTAAAAACAAAACTCACTTCATTTGGCAAATTGAATGGTTCTCTGTTGGTGGTGAAAGACTCAGGCAGGACGAAACCATCACGAAGAGACGAAAAATCAAAGCTAATCCCAAATGAAAAGACCGTCTTGTCTTGGTCCGTTTCGATCGTATCCACACGATGATAGGAGCACGACCCAGCCAGCAGCCAATCTGTATTCAGATCCTGGTCCATTCGTTAGTGCCTTAATAGGATGTGTCATTCGATGCTGGTAGAATTTTTCCTCCAAGCTTCTATCTTGAATGGAATAAAAATACATAAACTCGACACACACCAGTTGGAACCCAAAATTCGACCCCATGTCGGGAGAGCAGCAATCGTAAAAATCCGAAAACAAATCTGCACTCATTCGAAGCCGCTTGTCGGCGATTGAAATCCACCGGAGGGCTTATCACTGGGTTTATGGCCGGCAAATCGAATGGCTTCTGCTGTTTATTTGCTCAAGAAAGACCACATGTACATATGTGCCGAGAACCGGATATGAATGAAAATTCTAATCACATCATGCCCGTTTCTGAATGGAAAACAGTCCTTAGGTTTTAGCGATACTCTTGACGACGCTGTTTATTGGCCCCATTTCAGTATTTCAGTAGATGCGTTAGTCCTAGAACTGACCTATACAGCATGCTCTCATCATCGAGTATATAGGATTTAAAAAAAAGTAACAAACTTTGATGTATAAAAATATCTCAAATGAAAAGATTAAAATAAAGTTAATACTAAACTTTCTTCAGACTGTTTAGCAAGGTCTGAAAGTGGAGAATGAGCTCCTGTCTTTAATCAAGTCTCAACTCGGCTTCTTTCGAACAGTCACGAGTTTTTCAATTTGGAGATTATGTTTATGTTCTGCTCATCACGAAATTGCACTCGCGTAGTGCTCCAGGAAAATGATCAAGATTAAGATTACTCATGCATTTGAACCCGCTCACTGTTGGGCGATGAAAGAAGTTGGCCCTTTCACAAAGATAAAAAAAATCACTAGTAGGAATACGCCTTACATTGTAAAAAAACCTTACTAGAGCCGAAGCAGCAGCATTTCACAAACCCAATGACGAATGATAAAAGAAGATACCGGAAGAAATTCACGTCCTGACGTACCCTTTTCCAGGGATGAACCAAACCCTTTTCCATCGGAATGAGCCAGGAACCGGTGATTGATTTTCTTTCAGCCGGAGGACGGATGAGAGATTATTGGAGTTTTTTGAATCTTCGGAATCCGCTCTGCGCATATAGGTTTATCTTGGGAAGTCGTCCTTTTAATCATCAGTTGTGAAACACGGTGAAGGAACGCTCGCTGTTGTTCGAAAAAAGTATAACCGTGAGAAACGAAGACAGTTTTTAAAAATTGAAGCTTTGAGGATCTGATTTCTTAGGCAGCAGCATGGTGAGATTTAACAAATAGCAAATATGGTAATTCCACAATACATCTCGCTTTCGATCCAACTGTTAACGCTTCTCTGATTTGATAATTTAAAGAATGTGGACATGTGTGTTATTCGCGTCGTCTTAAACAACAAATTCGAAATAAACTATGCAAAGTTTTAGTATTTGTTATTTAATATCAGAAATAACTGTCATGAGGAAACGCGATAAAATGGAATGTGGTTCTAGAAAGTGGTCACTGTGAAGATACATCTTTCAGGGAAAAGATGACTAGCATCTATCAAATGCTTAAATCACACAGAAATGAAATATGTGTGATTGGAGATTTAGGCTTTATTCAGACATATCAAAACGCTGCACCCGCTTTTAAAATCCTTCATCAGCTGAAATAACACAGAAGTCTTCTTCTTTAGGTATTGCTTATAGAAATTATCTCGATTACAGTATTGTTCCGATTTTGTCAGCTCCCGATTTTGTCTACCCCCGATTTTGTCTATCCCCGATTTTGTCAGCATTTTATCCCGATTTTGTCAGCCTTTAAACTTAGTTGAAATTTTCTGCTTTTGAGCTAAAATTCCCAGTCATTTAACTTTGTATGTTTTTTGGGGGTTGTCCTGACCCAAGTAGAGGACCACCCATAACCACTTGGTATTTAAAGGGTTTGTATTTAACCCTTTAATGCATAGTGTTGTTTTAAAACAAAACTAATCAAATTCCAAATATCTCGAAAACGCGTGGATATTTTCGAGTGATGTATTTACAAAAAATTTTGAAAGAAATTAGCTTATGGTATTCTTATCACGATTTTTCAATGCATGTGTGAGATATCGAACAATGTATGCAAAAAAATTGCGAAAATCAAATTTATTTATTTTTTCGAAAAAAGTTGTTTTTGGAAAATGGCTATTATTTCTTCAGATTTGCAAATTCTAATTTTTTTTTTATTTCAATCAATCACAAACACCTTCCTGTACCCAATAAATAAGGTTTTGAAGAAATTAGCAAAACCGTAATGTAAAGAACTAAGAATTTCAAAAATATTTTTTCATCTTTGATGGACCATAACTTTTATAATACAGTATTGTTCCGATTTTGTCAGCTCCCGATTTTGTCTACCTTTAAATTTAGTTGAAATTTTCTGCTTCTCATCCAGGCATTTTTGGACGCAAGGTACGTTACGGGAAGTTTGACGTTCTTAAAGGCTCTGGGATTCCGATTACGACCAGAGGGAGGTTATGGTCTGCTGTGACATTGGCGCATGGCATAAAAGTGATGCGCTCTTTATTAATTTTACGCCCTGGAGCACTAGCCTCTTTCGAACCAACAAGTGATTCTGTTGGCAACATTTTAAAAAACAATTCCGATCGTCCGCATTATACACCATCTGAGCAGTAAGCTCTCGATGAAGTATTTCCTCGTGAAAGTTCTCCAAAAAACCCTCAACACTTCCTATATCGCTCGACAACGCTTCGCCACATATCTTAAGCTTGCGGATACCATAGCGCTTTTTGAAGATATGTATCCAGTGCAGTGAAAATTTAAATGAATCTGGGACGTTGCAACTTTCAGCAAATTTTGAACTTTGACTATGAGCATGGTCGAAGAAACTGTTTTGTTCTTTTGAATTTTTCTGACGGTTGTTGGATGGATTTTGTACTTCTTCGCGATGTCTGCTTTATTCGCAGCCTTGCCCTCAAAATTCCGAAGGATTTTGACTTTTTCCTTAAGGCTGAGCGAGTTTCGTTTTTTTTTTCTCAATAGCTACTATTTTTGGAGACATCTGTAAATTGTTAAAAAAAAAGCGTGAAACCCGTACAATTTGAAGCACTAAAGATAGTACAAACCTTGCTCTGCACAGTGCTTAGCTATTAATGGTGACTTTTTTTTAAAGTAAGTTATAACAAAGATTCTTGATGGTGTTTCCGATATTACTGCGGAAAAATAGGTAAACGTATGTATTAGGAAACAGTATTTTCAGATTTTATTTGGAGTTTAGAACTTACCTCACCTTACCTCGGCGGTTGGAAACAGAAAGAGGTTGTTGAATATTGACACCTAATCATGAAGCATTTCTGTAATGTGAGCTGTCAACACGTGCTGATAGGTTCAAGATGTATTAAGTTTAAAGTGATCTAACTTATGTGATCAATAAATTCAGCTGTTTTGCAATTGCATATCAATCCTGCAGCTACGCACCAACAGTTTTTCAAATGGCATATACACAATCCATTGTATGAAGGGTGTTTGTAAACAATCACTTAGGGTTGAGTTTTCAAACAGGTCCTCCATTTTGCTATTTGCAAGACCTTTCATTTGACTCCTCAAGAACTCAAATCGGTTAAGCGATCATCTAGAAACGTGTGTGACATTATTTTGTAACATACACACACATACACATATACATTAGGGTGTCCCAAAATAACTTCTGGGAATCTGGCGGCTCATCCTCCAAATGGTAGATTAGGATGTGCAGAACAAACTTTTGTATGGGGCCGACTGAAAAAAAAAATATGTTTGGAGGTCCCGCAAGCGCGATCTTTGAAAAAAGTCCACTTACAAAAGATTAGATTTTAAATAAATTCTGGGTCCAAAACTTTTCATGAAATTTATATATTTCATATTTTTTTAATTTTTTCCGAGTTGAATACTACACGTAAGAAATGAAAAATGAACCAAATTTGTATCAAAATTTAAAACAAGCAAGCTATTTTCAAGAAAAAAAAAATTTTTTTGGTCCAAAAATTTTGAATTCAACTGACCAAAATGTGTACCAAGCGTAAAATATTTTTGATACCAATGCCATCAAAAGATGCGGATTTTTGTGCACTTAAACTTTGCTGAACAAAACATGTTGTTTGTTTCGTCGTGTGAAAGGCTATTCACGGTTTAATGCTTAGTAAAAATCACAATTTAGGATATTTTTTAATTTAATTTATCAAATTTGTCATAATAAATACCTACTTTAAAATCAAAATACTTACAAAAAAAGACTTGAATTGTTTAAGGAAGTCATCAAAAGGCCATATGCCAAATTTGAGCGGAATCGAACAACAGGAAGGGGTTGCACTGAATCTCAAGTGTGAAAGGGATTCTGAGACATAGTGTTCTAAAGAAGCATAAAAAACTGGTTTTTCATCATACATTTACGTCTTTACCAATCTATTGCTTGATTATGTAGATTTTATTAAAATCTCAATTAAGACTAACATTTCACCTGAAGACTGCAACTCGATTGGACTTAAAACAAAAAAGTTATGACTGTTCCAAGATTGTATTTTTCTGGCAAATTGTCGTTTAACACACAATGAGTACATTTTACCCATTGCGTTTTACAGTACAATTTGTAACCAAAATACAATCTTTGAACAGCCATAACTTTTTTGTTTTAAGTCCAATCGAGTTGCAGTCTTCAGGTGAAATGTTAGTCTTAATTGAAATTTTAATAAAATCTACATAATTAAACAATCGATTGGTTAAGACAAAAATGTATGCTGAAAAACCAGTTTTTTATGCTTCTTTCGAACACTATGTCTCAGAATCCCTTTCACACTTGAGATTCAGTGCAACCCCTTCCTGTTGTTCGATTCCGCTCAAATTTGACATATGGCCTTTTGATGACTTCCTTAAACCATTCAAGTCTTTTTTTGCAAGTATTTTGATTTTAAAGTAGGTATTCATTATGACAAATTTGATAAATTAAATTAAAAAATATCCTAAATTGTGATTTTTACTAAGCATTAAACCGTGAATAGCCTTTCACACGATGAAACAAACAACATGTTTTGTTCAGCAAAGTTTAAGTGCACAAAAATCCGCATCTTTTGATGGCATTGGTATCAAAAATATTTTACGCTTGGTACACATTTTGGTCAGTTGAATTCAAAATTTTTGGACCAAAAAAATTTTTTTTCTTGAAAAAAGCTTGCTTGTTTTACATTTTGATACAAGTTTGGTTCATTTTTCATTTCTTACGTGTAGTATTCAACTCGGAAAAAATTAAAAAAATATAAAATATATAAATTTCATGAAAAGTTTTGGACCCAGAATTTATTTAAAATCTAATCTTTTGAAAGTGGACTTTTTTCAAAGATCCCGCTTGCGGAACCTCCAAACATATTTTTTTTCAGTCGGCCTCATACAAAAGTTTGTTCTGCACATCCTAATCTATCATTTGGAGGATGAGCCCCCAGATTCCCAGAAGTTATGCAATTTTGGGACACCCTAATTTGCATACACACATACAGACATGTTCCGATCTCGACGAACTGAGTCGAATGGTATATGACACTTGGCCCTCCGGGCCTCGGATCGAAAGTTGGTTTTTCAAGCGGTTTTTCAAGTTTTGTAAGAAGGGTAAAAAATAAAGAAAAGGGGTCAATGTCACCACTTATCACGGTATTGACATAAAATATCGAAATAACAAGTAAACGGACAATTATCAAATCAAAATTGAAATTATTCTCAAGAATTTTTTATTTCCCGATTTTGTCAGGTACCCTGTTTTGTCAGCCCTAAATTCAAGATGGGGCTGACAAAATCGGAACAATACTGTAGTCCTTTTATTTTAATCTTATTTTTAACACTTTTTCTAATGAAATCATAATCTGTGCTATAGCATAGGGAGTCAGTTTACTACAAATCCGGTCACCACACTTTGATGAGCGAGGTTAGTCATGATCATTTCGTGGATTCGGTTTATAGTACTTTTTTTCACCACATTTTGAATATTGCTTTTTACCTTATATTTATTGCCTCCGCTAACAAATTTGTTACTCTTGTGGAATCTGTATAGTGATGGCTTAATGATACAATGGCATACATGCTGCCTTTGTGGAGAGATTTAAACCTGAAAAAAACCCGTACTGAGGATCGTTGGACAGACCATCAATTAGACGCGGCCTTCGAATTTGGACGGTCTGACTCTGGGCTTCGTGTGGGCCCTGTGTCAGGTTCTCAAAAAGGAAACGGACTCTTCCCCTTTATTTTGGACATAGCATAGTATAGGGTGACTACACACATCTTGCATTGGCTGATACACGAGGTACAACTAATGATCAATCCCAACACGAGTTGCCAAAACGAATATCTGGATTTAATACTGGTACTGGTATTGAGTATTAGTGTGGTACCACAATCCACACCGTAGCAAGTCGATGTAATTTTTTTTTTGATTCTTTTTTCTCAGGGATTTTAAATTAAGTAGAATTCGATGTAATCATAGAAGGGGTAGCAAAATAAATTTTTCAGTTCCAGGAAACTCATACGACCCCATATACAATGGATGCTGTTTTAAGACAGGGGAGGGAAGAGTTTTTCAGTGTTTACGGGAAATCCTATTTGGCAGATAGGATGGGGATGGATGAATATAAATATTATGATTTACAACTAAATACAAAAATAAACAAGTACATACATAAACAATGGAACGAGTTCACCAATTTTGTGTTGTACCCAGCTGAGTTCATGGGGGCCTTTTTGAGATGTGGTACCAACTGACCACCTTTTGAAAACTAACAGTCTGTCAACTGATCAAGCCTATGTATCATACAATACCATTTAAACAGCCCCCCTTATTCTGCGCCGCGCGTGAGGTGACGATAATCGAGTCGAGTCGGAGTCACGTGAGTCTTGTCATTTTATTCCCGAAGCCGATGTGACAGAGGTCCATGCCGAGCTGACTACTAGATTAGGATAAGAACTCAAAAAGTTCATTCTAAAAGACGTTTCTCACCTAAAGCGACTTCTGGAATCAGGTGACTAAGGTGATTCGACTATCGCGGCGCAGAATGAGGGGGAGCAAGTGACAATTCATAGCAAGCCGTCTCTTCACCTTAAAACTCACAAAGATGATGGGAAAACGCCACGGTTTGAAAAAAAGACAAGGTAGGTTACTCCCACGAGTAAACTTCTTGTTTGAATGTAAACAAGTCCCGTTATTGCTATCTTCGAATAGCGTACAAGGCAACAAGCTTTACGCGCGTAAGATAATGCTGCATTCACCGATGCCCACTAGATGGATAGCAATGAAGTCATTATCGGGAAGATATCACCTTGTGTTATTGTGAACCGTGGGAAAACGCAATCATCGGGGCGCAGCTACGCTACGTAATATAGCCGGAAGTGGTTAGGCAGATAGCTATCCGATGGAAGGTTATCCAGTCGATGGACAAATAGGTCGTTAGGGTTGGGGTGTTTTAGAAATTTTCAAAAATCGGCCAAAAAAAAACAACTGATATCTAATGAAAAAAATGTTTATAGCGTGAGGGGGCAGGAGAATCCTGCATACTGCCCCATCTTCTCCAATTTGACGTTAATTTAAGAAATTAGAAAAGAAATCAAAACTTTTTTAACCAATTTTCTGCATAAACTTAATTCGATATCCTTTGCTAAATCTTTAATCTGCGAATCTATAATCTCCCCTGCGTAAAAACTTTGATTAAAAGTTGATTTTCGTATTTTGTACACCGAAGAGTCATAAAATTATCGACTTATGAGCTCATAAAGAAATTCCTAATTATAAATGTATTAAATGAAAGTGTATAATACATTTACTGTTGAAAAGAAGAGCAATTTCAAATATCTTTAAATAATCTGTTCTTCCTAAGCTTCTTCATATGTAGATTAATATGCATTTTATTCTCCCAGTTTTCATTTCTGAGATTCAAGAAAACATTTGAAAATAGGTAAAAATTTGATAAATAAATTTGTCAACAATTTTTGAAAAAAAACTTCAAAATGTTACAAATATATTAAAAATATAGAAGTCTTCTTTCTCGATGATTTCGAGTAATTTTGACTTTTGAGAAAAAGTAACTTAAATGTTATTTTTACCAGTCTTACGAAAATTTAGGATATTTTCTATTCTTAGATATTTTTAAAACAAAACGTACTGCAATCTTCAACAAATTTGTAGGTAAAATAAAAACTTTAATATTCTAAACTCCCTTTTGTGATGTCAGAAATAAATTTATTTTTTCAATTTACTTTCTTAAAATTGAACAATTTATTGAATAAAGATTAGTAACATATTCAAAATCGGTTGTTAGGTTGTTAGCTTCCTATTTTTTATATTCTCTATTATATTTTTACCATGTCGGCGAATTATGACATTCAAAGTTGATAGGTTGACATGTGGAAAGATCAAAGAAATAAAAGAAATAGAAAATTTGGTGAAAAATGAGATTTGAACATCTTCAAACGACTGTGTGATTTTTTAATTTAACTGCATTTTTTTAATTCTGTGGTGCTCTAAATGGTCCCTACCATCCCAAGGACGGCGTTGACATCTTTCAAAAAGACCAATTTTCAATTTTGAGGGGCGTTGGAAAGGCTCAGAGGTGGTAAGGTTTTGGCGTTTCACATCCAAAATTGGAAAAATCACCAACAATTTGTAATTTCAGTTTTTGAAGATTTTTCACAGAATAGAGGTTTACGTCGATTGTTACTTTACGATATCATTATTTTTTTTTCAATTCAATTGTTGCCCAGTGCCAACATTTACACTAAAATCTCTCTCTCTGTTATCTGAAATAATAATACAAGTGATCCAAATATTGCGTTTGTACCATCTCTAACATCAACCGATAAATTCAATCGGTTTAAAAAAAATTGTTTTGTATTGTTCGTTTTTCATTTATTTTTTGAAATTATTATTTCCATTCATTAAAAGAAAATAAATACGAAGATAAAGTTCTTTAAATCTGAAATTTACACCAGCTGAAGGTTAAGGTGTGATTAATTGTTTTGCAACTACGAACTTAGTAATTTTTGCACTTATTTCCCTTTGGCTACAAACGACTCGTTTTTTTTTTGGTTTATTTATCACATTTTATCACCTTGTGGCATTTGTGTCTATAAAAACGAATCGTTTGATTATGGAGTTTCGAGTAGGCCTTGCTCGGATGAGGACGCGTTTTTCAGTCTTTTTGTTGCTTTGCAATTTTCATAGTTTTGTCTATCAATGATACAAATCCTAATGGGTTGAAAAAGTGAAAGTGTAATTTGCAAGAAAACGAAAGATTTTTTTTGACTGTTCATAGGAAATAATATGTGGAGTGGAATTAAAGGATATTAGTGATTTTTTGGCAAGAAAAGCTGAACGTGTACCAAACATGAATGTCACAATTCGGTGGACGGCAGACAGATTGGACCACAAGGGCAGGGAATCCCGGTGAGAGCTTTCCGATTTTTTTTAACTAACTATACTGTCACTCTCCTATGGCGTTCGCAGGATATGAACACAATCGCACCAGAATACGTGGATTGTGTTCATATCCTGTTTTCCACGGGTCGCGTAGTATGAGTCTATCTTATTCATCTCTATAAATATAGGTACCAATACCATACTTTACACAGAAGGTACCGGTGGAAAATCCAGTTTGTAAGGAAGGATAGACTACATTTTTTTAAGAGGTAGTGCAAATAGTGATGATCAAAAGTTTGGTTTCCACGACCGAGGAATGTTGGAGTTTTTTTTCTTTTATTTACCAGCAAGTGGTGGAATAGTAACAGCCATCGATTGCTTTGATCGTTTTGAAGAAATCAAAAAGCCTTTAAGCGTTTTTCCCTTATCATAATTTCACATCACATAAATTATGTTTAGTAAAAACATTTTTTTTATTAAGTTTTCATTCATTTTGTGTGGGCTGCGTGCGCGGGAGTGTCGTCACTTTAGTGATTGCTGTTGTTGTTAGTAAATGCGTTACTGCAGGCATTCAAGTTGCTTAAAAATGCATTGGAATTTAAATAATGTTTAATGAAAAAACGCGCTAACAAACCAAATACTTTCGGAAAAATTATTCCCTTATTATTCCAGGTATTCTACGCATTTAGAATCATTCGATAGGGATTGTGCAAGCGCATTGAATGAAACATTTGCCCATATTAAATGCAATTTGATTTTCAGGAATTATGTCCAGTCTACAGAAAATTGGTAAATCGGTAATTGTTGTAAGCTATCCATTTTTTCTTAATCGTATTATTTTTCTTGCTTCTGTTATTTTTTGGTAATCAAAATCAAAATCTTGATGTTTATTGTAAGAAATATGTGAGCCTGTCAGTTATAAACTAAATGTCAGGTTGAGGATATGGAAACATACAGTTCATTATTATAAAGTCGAAGTTGGGAGTAAGAACAACGAGGTAAACGAAGTAGTTGGTTGAAAGGTAAGATGGAAAAATATGTAACTTTTTATTTATTATATATTTAAAATAGCTTAACTCTATTCTTGGGGATTAGAGGGGGGAAGGACAGGGCATCAAACAAGCGGAAAACTGATATACAATGGATTGTGGGTTTAAGCCAGCCGGAGTATCTCGGCAAATTTGGAATCATGAATATGCTACTTAGGTACCTTTTCAGGATTCTTTATTTGTTTCGAACAGTTGGAAGGGAGTGAGATGAGTAAAACCTGTCCCAAGCCAGTGGTAACGGACCCCTTGGTTGTGCTGCAAATATTGTTGATGAGTTAAGTATGAACAATATTTGAATGTGCGATCGAGACTTTCCGTACCGACTCGGGTTGAAAGACCTACCAGCCACTGGTGGGTCAAACATACATACATACATACATACATACATACATAAAAACGAATCGTTTGATTATGTATAGTTTATCTAAATTCATTTTTCACTAATTCATTTTAATGTAGCAGACCTGTAGTTATTTTTCTGCATAACGACTAAATTGTGAACAGTTAAACAAGATTTGATTATTTTACTATTACTGCCCGGATACTAAATGATCATAGCCTTATTTTGTAAGTTGAAAGTTAGTTGAATTTTGAGCCATAAACCACACACAAACATTTACAACACAATTTTCAGATGTAATCTTCTTCAACAATTTACTTAGTGGGGGGCGATAAGTTAAAAAAATCGACAAAAAGGAGCAATAAGTAAAAAAAGTTTGAATAATACTGGTCTAGTTAATTTAATTGTCATTTATTAAGGAAAAGAATGATTTAAATGTTGTCTGCCAAAATTGGGACTTGTTATTAGTAGTGTTTCAAGAAATTCAGCGTTTATTATTTTTAAAGGTATCAGATAAATAACAAATTTAATCCCTTCATACCAAAGTTTTTAATTTTTCTAATCAATTTTGTTTAGGCAATGGTAGGTATATATTAAAGGAAAAATAATTGAATAAAAGTTATTGCCTAGAGCAACTCCACTTTTAGACGTGGTTATTAAAAATCAGCATAAATCCTAAGCGAACCATTATTATAATTTACTTTGTTCACAGAGTATTTCATAATATGTTTACCAAACAATCTATACTAATGACAACTGTTCGACAAGAAATTGTAAAAAAAATACAGCTAAGAGAAGCTTTAAAACATGAGAAAACTGGAAACGGACCTAAATTTTTCGAAAAATTATAATTTTGTAAGCGTAAGAAATCTCTGGTCCATGTGTTTTCGATCTCAAATACAGTAGTTTTTCGATTTGGCGAAACTAAATATTAAAGTGGAAAAAGATATTTTTACTGTCTTAAATCAATCATTTAATATGTTTTCAGTAGCGGAAACGTTTTGTATCAATAAATTTTGATCATAAGATGTAATTGTCAAAGTTTGCTAAACGCAAAGGATCGATTTCAGCTCAAATTATTCTTCTTTATAGCAATTTTAAGATTTTTTCTTGCAATAAAACTATGTAAAATATCTACTTGATAGTCTACATATAATAAAACTGAATTATTAAGTTTTTATGGAAATTTTACCTTTTCGAAACATATTTTGAAATTTGCTCATCCAAGACTTTCAAGGTGCTTTCCTCGAAATTAGCTTTAT
Source organism: Uranotaenia lowii (assembly GCF_029784155.1). NCBI lineage: Eukaryota > Metazoa > Arthropoda > Insecta > Diptera > Culicidae > Uranotaenia > Uranotaenia lowii. Next base: position 165,265,525 of record NC_073692.1, on the reverse strand, counting down.
GGGTAGATAATTCTTTTTTTTTCATATGTTTGTAGAAAAACAAAAATATTTGTCCTTTTTACATATTGAATGGAAAAACTAGCAGAATTTCATTTTGATCATCCAAAAGTATCGATTTAGAGAATACTAAAGGCTATGCAATCAGGATTGCACAATTTAAAAAAAGAAATCTAAGACACTTATCTTTTTTCAAAAACGCTTAAATTCACTTACATATTTATATGATTCGCATAACCACAAAAGATTTTTTTAGCGGCTAACCAAGCACAAATAACAATACTACCATAAGCGTGGCATTAAAACACTTATGTCGATTTTTACAAATGCTTTTAATATCCAATCGACGATTTAAAACACTATACAGCTAAAGTAAGCACTTCAATGGTATTTCCATATTATTGAATACCTATATACCATAACATAAACGATAAAAAATACCATGAACAAAGACGCTCCACGCTTTTGAAAGAAAATTAAGGTCCTGGAAAATTGTTTCTAAGCGTGATAAAATCGAAACAATAACCGTGATAAAATCGAGCGTGAATTTGGCGAGTATTGATAAAATCGGACAGTGCTAAAATCGAAAAACTACAGTGTCTATAATCTCAAAGTCTAAAATTCACCACCATTCTGGATTGTTTATTTAAAAGATCGTATGTTAACCAGAAAAGATGAAATATAAACCTCGTTTAAAGTATGTATTCTAGATTGACCCGTTTTATTCGGGCTTGCCACATTGAGCAATGATAAACTTTTATTTTCGTGTTCGAATACGAATTTTTCAGAGTTATATTTCTCAAAATTGATTAGAAAGTGTTTTTGGAAGCATCGAACAAAATTTTATGAGCTTCAAAGAACAATTAAAATTTCAAGTGGACGGTAACATTTGAAATCAAATGGCCGGTTTTAGCCAGGTGTTAAAAAAAAATCCTGGAGTTGCCCGGCCCGGATACATACTGGAAAAAATATGGAATGCTTAGTCCAAAAGGATAGGAAAAACGACAAAAACTCGACAAATAGAAATATGTTCAATATGTGCAACCGAAAAATTACTAAAATTAAGCTTATCCCACGTGGTTATGTAACTTTTGGAAAAAAAATCATGTTTTTCAAAGATAAAGTTTTTTGAAGAACTAAAGTTGCATGTTATCAAAAACAAAACTTCTATGAATTGGAAATTGGCATTGGATTTTAGTGGGTTAGCGTTAAATAATTGTTACAATACTAATGTTAGACGTGGTTAGACATCCAGTAGAAGGCAATTTAAACGGTGAAAATAATTTTCACTTAAAAGGTAAGGGACATCTGGAGTGAATTTTGGCCATGCGTAAATTCAAGTGAATTTTAAGTGACCGTCAAGTGAAAAGACTTCAGTGACCGATCAAGGGAATTTCAAGTGAGCGGCAAAGTGAATTTAAAATGTTTGCTCAGGTCTTTAATATCTTTCAGTTATAGTGGTTTTATGGTGAAATTTCGAAATTTCAATCATGTATCAACTTCGTTTATTTAAAACAATTTTTTTTAAGCAAAGAAAAACCCTAATTTTTATCTTTTTTCGGGTTCAAATAAAAGTGTCGGCTTGAATAAATCATTCACTTCCTCGCTTCGACGAGACTTTCTGGTTGCTTTTTTCTGAAATAATAATAAAAAATATTTAATTTAATGAGAATTTATTGGTTTGCATGTTATCCGAATCAGACGATGTTTCTGTCGACCTATGGAAAAATATTGTTTAAAAACATATAAATTAAACTAATTCTGCACCTACCAACTCAAACAAACATCTGTTGTTTCTCTTTCAAACAACAATAAAACAATCAATCCCAACATAGTTGACATTCACCAAAAATTCACTTGAATTTTAAGTGACGGGCAAGTGAATATTGGCTTAAGGGGGGGGGGGGGGGGGGGGGGTAGGGTCTAACGGGTATAAAAAAACACTATTTTCACGATTTTTTTCTAGAGCTATCGTTCAAACAAATGTATTCAATTTTTTTGCATTATACAAAGCATTGTTAAAAGAACATTAAGTATTTTTTTTCGTAGAAAAATATTGAAAAATGAGCCGATGACGGAGCATTTTGGAGGATGCCTTTTAGAAAACAGGATTTGCGGTGGACACTGTATCTCAGCACAGAATCATCTGAAGTCAAAAAATCAGAGCAAAATATTTTAAATAGATGTTTTTCTGGACCCCAACGGTTTTATTTAACTTAAAAATATTTTTATGAAATATTTGTGGCTGTTTGAAGTAAAAACTACGATTTTTCACTTAAAAATCCGTTATTTTTCACCTCTAAAATCTCCCCAAAGTAAAACAGTCAAAAAAGAAAAACGTTGGGGTCTGGTATTTTATATGTAGAAAATATGTTGCTTTCTTGCAGTATAAGATAGGAGGAGATAAAGGCCTACAACTTCTACAGTTTTGCTTCAATTGACTTGAAAATTTGACACAACATTCTTGAAATGTTTTACAATAAGAAAATAAAAAAATCAAAAAATCGATTTTTTGAAAGTGTTAGACCCTACCCCCCCCTTGAGTGACGGTCAAGTGAATTTCAAGTGAGTATCGAAGACATTCAGTGGCGGTCACTTAAAACTCAAGTGATGAGTAAGTGAATTTTGACTCGGTTATTTAAAACTAAAAATTCAAGGGTTTCAAATTTTTATAGAAGCTCGAGCCTTTTCGTGTATTTTTTAACGGGCTTTTCCCGCTTGGGAAGAGGTGATCACCCCGATCACCTCCTCCATAACCGATCTCTATGACGTGTCGATGAGGCAGTTATAATATCACAATTGCGGTCTGCTAGGTGCGTAACATATGGAGGGCAGGATGGTACCAAAACATACGCATTGCAAACCGTAGGGGAAAGGTATCCTAAATGGGCCTATCGTAGGCTTGCCAGATACTTTCAGAAAAAAGCGGGACATTTCACGAAAAAAAGCGGGACACAGCCGAAAAAAGCGGGACTTTTGAGAAACTTTTAAAAACAGCTTAAACTTATACGCACACCATCAGCCAAAGTTATTCGTAGAAAGTACACCAATGTTTTTTTTTATCTGGATTGATTTTGTTTAGTTTTTCCTTACATGACTTCTATTTTCTGTGATTTTTCTTTCCCATAAGCAGATCAATTTCCACGGTTCTCGCGAATGAACACGCAAATTGAGAGAAAATATTTCAAGTCCTACATGTAAACATGGGATTTGATACCGCGTGTCAAACCATTGTGTAGTAACAAATATTTCAAATTTGTTTTAAAAATTTGAAAACTCAAGAAAACTTCCATCATTGTAAACTTTGGACAATTGAATCTAAAAAGGTGGTTTTTAATAAAAGGCAATTTAATTATGAGTCTGGCGAAAAATTCAGATCAATAATCATTTGGAAGCAACTTAAAAAAAATTTCTTCATACCAAAGTTATTTACTTTGCATTGTAAGAACGTGCTGGAAAACTGAACCAGAATCTTACTGTAACGCTAAGAACGTTAGAGCTATTCAGTAATGTCTTACATAAACTATGAAAAATGCTGCTTAATTTGAAAAAAAAAAGTTTTTGAAAGCTTTTCTGTGTTAAACCGATGAATTCAAATTAAGGCTAAAATTTGATTTTTTCTTGTGTAAGTTAGTGAACTTTTTAAAAGTTTTCCAAGAAAAAAAGCGGGACATTTTGAATAAAAAGCGGGACAGCGGGACATTCAACAAAAAAGCGGGACATGTTCCGCTTTTGCGGGACGGATGGCAACCCTAGCCTATCGGGTTAAATGACCCTACGGCTGTTTGATGAAATGGCTGACTAGATAGCTTATCTGACCAATGCATTTTGAGGGTGATACGCTTAGAACATAAGGCAAGAAAGAATTTTAAGAATTTACAAACTCAAAAAAATTTAAAAAATCATACAAGGTGTTCTGGATTAATAGTGGTTGCCATAATGCCAGAACCACCCTATCTAAAAGTGCTGTCAGTTGAATTCTCTCATAGAGAATTTTAATCTCCCGGCCGATCATTGCCGATCGATTGCCGATGATTTGTATTTTTATGCTGTAAAAAGTCAGTTGCCGCAAATCCCCAACTAGTTCACGTCGTGTCTATAACGCTCGCTTGGTTGACTGCCACAATAAAAAGTCAAGTTTTAATTGAATGTGAAGTGTTTGATTGGACTATAAGTATCCGTTCTACTCCATACCCGTGTGAACGAAATAAGTGGCAAAAGGTGCACTTACCACTCCGTGGAGCCTTCATTGCCCACAATCAGGACAAACGAATGCAGTCCCCCACTTTGTGAGAAGTTTCGGTCGTCCAACAGCAGCAACGTTATACAGTCCACTACCGCAAACTCGGACGATCCGAAACACAAGGTTTTGATACATTTTGATGTAATATTTCGACTTATAAAAATTATACGTAAAGAAGCTTAAAACAAAAACAAGGATGGTTTTTGTTTCTTACTCAAATGAACTTAAGAAATTAAACATATTTCAGCTTTTGTGGAGGTTTATTAATGATTGTATAGTGGAATAAAAGAGTGTTTTTGTATGCCCCCATCATGTTTGTAAAATGCCTTCATCCTAAAATTACAGGTTAAATAGAATAAATAAATGATTTTTATCATTGAACCTTCAAATCTAAGCTCTGAATAACATCTTAACAGAGAATTGGAGATCTAAAAACAGATTTGATAAAGTTTTTCTCATGGATGAACTGCCTCCATACTATGGCAACCCTAACTTTTGTTTTATTCCTTAAAATTATAATATACAAAGATTTTTATAAAACTTCAGCTATGTCGTACGGAAATTATTACTTTCTAGCAGTTTCAATGAAATTATAAGGAAATATTGTCCAAAAACAGAAATTCATAACATAAATAGGCGCATTTAGCCCGCACGGTTTGAGGTTCGGCATTTTAGACAACACTTATAATAAAATCATTTTCTTGGAAACAGAAGTAAATTTTAACGTAAAAGTTACTCCAATGTATAGAAAACAGATGCCTGCACACGAATATATAGTTTTTGTACAAATATTCGATGTGATATTTTGATTAAATCAGTGTTCTGCTTAATAGGCGCATATAGCCCACTCCTCCCCTAGTAGAATTTTATCTTATCGTCGGGGGTCATTTAAGTAGAGTGTGTGTTATCCTAACTTCGAAGTTAGGGCATGATCTACTCAAGGTTGCCGAAATCACAGAAAAATCTGTATTATCACAGAATTTTGAGCAAAATTTCGTCACAGAATCTGTGTCACAGATCACAGAATTTTTAAAATTTTCAAAGAATTCACAGAATTTCTAAATTTTGTACAGATTACCAAAATTATATTTTTTTTTTGTCATTTTCGACTTTTTATTTCTGACTATAATTTATGAAAATATGAAAACATAGTAATGTAAATTGAAATTTTTCAGTTAAAACTGTAATGAGTTACCATTTTGTTGATGTTTGACATGATTTCCCTTTGAACTTCATAAAAAAGTGTCACAGAAAACCGTCACAGAATTTTAGGTTCAATTCACAGAATTCGAGAATTTTTTTTGTCAAAAACACAGAATTTTTTTCCGCAACCTTGGATCTACTGCGTAGAGGGTACTTCGTATGCATATTTGGATAACTCCATCGATGGACAGGAGTCCCGTTCCTCACGAGTGAAGCTGTGGAGCAAAGATGTAACCATTTTTGCAGTGTAAAATGTGAATGAGGTTAGAAGACTCAGTTAAATTTCACGGCAAAGGGGGAATACGCATTTAAGCCATCGACCTTATAGTAACAACCTATAGAGAGAGCAGTTGTCACCATGACTTGAAATACAATTCGCAGAATGATTTTTTTATTAAGTGGGTGAACAAGACATAAAAACTGTTCAAGCTTTAATTTTGAAATTGATCGTTCACGCATTCTTTACCAGTGGCTCAAAAGTTTCCTACAAAAGCTTCAATACATTGTAACAGTGTAATTAAAGGCTTCCTTCGCAATTTAAAAGTCGTTAGCACTTATTCAGTTTTCAAACCGTTTGAAGAATCGCCCTGTTAGTGTGATCAATGTGCCGTGAATGGCAGTTTTTCACGGCTGATGAACACAATTTCGGGAACAAAGTTGGTAGGTAGGTACCTACTCTAGTGGTCCTGTGTTTCGGCGAACCACTTCATTTGTTCAAAGTCTGTCGTCCTGTCCATGTTTCTTGTGTTTCTTTTTTCTGCCCTGGGTTGGTTTCGGTCCGTTCGGGAAGAATGAAGTGAGAAAACCTGAAGCAACCTCTCTCCCGAACTATTTCTTCTCCTCATCCCTATCAACTTTCCGGAAGAGGGAGCAAAAGAAAACAGCTTATTTCCGGTCTGCGTCACTTCTTTCAAGGCCAGTTCCCTTAGTAGGTAGGTTTTGGACGCTAGGGTATTGCTGGCTATAAATATTGTCAAACCGGTAGTTGGGTCGTAATTTACTCACCAGTATGATGCTGCTGGCGCTGAAGATGTAACCACTGAGCAGATCTTCGGTGTTCAAGTACACCAAGTAGAAAGTGTGGCACAGGACGTTGGACAAGAACAGCATTGCGGTCCGGTACAGCAGCCCTATCCTGTAAAGTTGAAACAGAAAGAAGAACGAGAGAATTTTCAGTGATTTATCAACTTTGGTTCCATTATCATTTTTTTAGATCAATTTTTTGTTTGACTTCATTCCCAAATGAGAGCTTTAAGAAATTTTATGGCGTTTGGTTTGGGATGGGTAGAAATCTTTCAGACATTTCTTTCTTTTACTTTTGGCTTTTCATTACGGATAAAACTTTAATAAATACTTGCGTTATCGATTGTTTCAATTGTTTTAAGAAAGATAGAGGAGCAAACGAATGGTTTTGGCAATTGGTGGAGAGTCGAAACGATAAATTTCAATCAGTTTCCTAGAGTTGAACAATATTTCTTCGGAAAGGCTAGGTAGTGTCCCCTTAATCGCTTTTGCAGTTTATTCAAGTGGATACTAGATATATTTTCATCACCCTTTTTTATTCTACTCTTCAAACATCGTATTAAAAAAATATGTAAGTTTTATGAAAAATCAATCTTTATTAGTTTATCAGTTTGATGAACTAATACACCAGCAGAACAAATATACACTGAAATTAAATCTAGAGGCCAATTTAAGTATTGTAGTTTCAAAGATTTTGAAAAGAGTTGCCACATTTTCAAAAAATTTACTAAAATAAAATTAGAACAATTTCTGTTAGTACTAAAGGGTGGTATTGAGCTATTTTAGACCTGGTAACTTCGTTCTACCATGAATTCTGTTGATTTATTGAATGTGACAATCTCGTTATGACAAATATTTGACTGATTCCGTATTTACCAAAAATTTTATTTTCATTTTGAAAGTTGGATGATAGTCATAATCATAATCTTGGTTCGCCATGTGTCGTATTTCACATTGATTTTCACTGATTTTGTATCAAAATTCACTGTGTTCAAAAAGTAAAAGACCTTTTAGTTAAATAATTCAGATGGTTATATTAATGAAGTTTGATAAACATCAGACGAACAATTTTCGATTTGTCTCGCATTTTACATTAAGTTTCGCCATCTGTCAAGTTTCTTGAAAATCAGTTCAAAATTGTTTCCGTTGTGTCTTTTTTACTTAGGGTATTTGAATGCATTCATTCTTTCGTTATGTGAAACTTATTCAGGTTCCATATGCGATGAAGGTCACTCCAAAAAATCCTGTCGATTATTCCTTTGATTTTATAGGGACCCTCTATTTCGAAGTTGGATGTTTCGTCTCATGAAATAAATCATCTATTCATAACAGATAATTATTCAAGATTTGTTGTAATTTATTATTATTTTCATATAGCACCTCCAAGGAAGTGTGAGAAGTTATTAAGTTAAAATACATATCTTCTTGTTATGTAAAATTTTTTTGTTATTCTTGCTTCGCGAAAAAACCTTGCAAAATGTTTATTTGTGTCGAATTTTATTCAAGTTTGTAAAAGAGTTCCCATTCCCCGTAATTAAAAAAAAGTTGATTATTTAGTTAAATAAATACTGTAAGTAATAATGTGTAAAATGACAAAAATGACAAAATTATCAAATCTGACAATAATGACAAAAATGACAAAAATGACAAAAATGACAAAAATGACAAAAATGACAAAAATGACAAAAATGACAAAAATGACAAAAATGACAAAAATGACAAAAATGACAAAAATGACAAAAATGACAAAAATGACAAAAATGACAAAAATGACAAAAATGACAAAAATGACAAAAATGACAAGAATGACAAAAATGACAAAAATGACAAAAATGACAAAAATGACAAAAATGACAAAAATGACAAAAATGACAAAAATGACAAAAATGACAAAAATGACAAAAATGACAAAAATGACAAAAATGACAAAAATGACAAAAATGACAAAAATGACAAAAATGACAAAAATGACAAAAATGACAAAAATGACAAAAATGACAAAAATAACAAAAATAACAAAAATGACAAAAATGGAAAAAAAACTGGAATACATAGACACAAATTTTAATCGCATTTAAGATGGTCAATGTTTTTAGAACCAAGTTGCATAAAAATTATGATGACATAAGCGAGAATCAAAATATATCCAATCTTTGTTAACAAAATTGAACCGAAAATAAACACTTTTTTCTTCAGAAGATTTACAAAAAATCGTTTTTCACATTGGATGAGTGTTTCGTTCCTTGAACAAAGGTTTCTCACTTTCGGTTCCCTGCTGTATAAATACAACTGTTTTTTTTTCTTCAAATTTAAAATTGTTTTCCATAAAGAAATGAAATCCTTCTTACCTACCGTAACAGGAAACGCTGTTCAATATTATTTGTCGCAGTCCATTTTTATCCGTATTATTAATCTTCAAAATGTTGAACAAGAAATTATTACCGCACTTGGTAAAAAATAAAAGAGAAAGATAGGTTGCGAAGCTGGTGAGAATCGGAGAGCTCTTTCGCGTTGTAAAAAACACCCTGTCAATGAAGAAACAAGAAATACATTCTTCGGAATTTGCACACTATTGGATAATTTATATAAAAAAAAAATGCTGAGAATCGAACCCAACGCAACATTCTAATCCAGTCTTGTCAGTCCGATCACCAACCAAACTTGGTATTAGAATAAACGCAATTTAAGCGACAGTAAAAAAGTCAAACTATCTAAAAACTCAAATTCTATAGAACTACCCGGGACTCAATCTATACTCTTTTTCGGAAAAAAAGAAAATCGTTGGAAAATATTCTAAATATCCTCCATAAATTGCTCCGCTTTATAGTTGAATATTATCTCAATCTGATTGATTTCTGATATGATAAGATATTCAAGCTCAACCCACTTTTTTTTTTATTTTAAGTTGTCTTTTCGACTCGATTATCTATTTGATAAGAATTAAAGCTGTCCTCTTTATTCGCCTTTCAATTCCAAGCTGTTTCTGAACTAGCTTGATATTCCGTCAATATGTTCAGATTTTGCTCTCAACTCCTCAAGCTGTCCTCTTAACTCGCTTAAAATTTCTATTGATTGGCTCAGACTGTCCTCTAAACTCGCCATTCAATTTCAAGCTGTCCTCTCAACTCGCTTGAAATTTCTATCTAAATGTATGTTCAGGCTGTCCTCTCAATTTGCCTTTTCAATTACAAGCTGTCTTCTCAACTCGCTTGAATTTTTCATCGATATGTTCAGGATGTCCTCTCAACTCGCCTTTCTATTTCAAGCTGTCCTCTCAACCTGCTTGAAAAGCTTCGGTTTGATTCAAAACTACTCCATGATTTTTTGAAGAACTTTTAAATAACGTTTACATGAGTAAATTTGAACTTTTATGATTGTATAGGAAAATTGAATATTTTGAACTTTTAAATCAACATCATTTTTGTTTCTTCTGTAACCATTGATTTATGCATACTTGAATATAAAAAAAAACTATCAAAATAAAAGTTCACAAATAATTATACCGGATATAAGAAAGTGTCATCATTGCTTGCTCGAAAATTCTAATGAGATAAACGAACCAATATACTTCCAGTATTTTGTTTACAAATCTGAACCAAGAACAAAATAATCAACCTTTTCCATTTCAAAAAATATGGTAAACACGTGTTTTTTTTCTCATGTTTGTTTACATACAATATTCGATGAAATGAATTGAGTGTTTTGTTATATAATCCAATGTTTTTTTTTTCACTTTTTGTTTCCGGCTGAATCAATACAAATGTTTTTCCTAATTTGAAATTGTTATTCATAGATGAATAAGAAAATGCACCTACCGTAATAAAGGATGTCCCACGTCAGATTGCGTCACAGAAAAAATGGTATAATTTATGAAAATCGGTCCATTAGTTTTGAAGATGCAGCCAAAACTAAAAACCGTTATTTTGTGAATTTTTTTTTGCTTAAGAAATCACTTTGAAATGCTATTTTTTGTGTTTTTTCATCATTGACCTAATGATTTATTACCAAAAAATGCATAAAACATTGGAAAGTATTTCTGGTTACAACTTTGTATGGGGTCGTTCTGTATTTTCCTGAGTGAATAATAGGAACTCTGATTAATACAATATTAACATTTTCATTTCGTGACAGGGACAAAGATTTAACATTAAGATCAGTGTGAATTTCATCGATGAAATAAATAATCTTCAATGTGGTTAAACAAACAATACAAAACATGTTTAAATTTTTCTTCTAAGTTTATGTTTAACAAGTTGACAATCACCTGAGTTTGATTAGATGCCTTAATTTTTACAAATTTTGCTTTAAAAACAAATCAGTAATTTTTATTTTAAAGAGGAGAAAGTGAAGCCATTTACTTAAAGTTTATAAATGGGAGATTTTTAAACGATTTTGTATGTAAACCATTTTCCTTAGCTTACTGTTACATTTTGAAAAATGAAAAACAAATTTAAGGACAATAACAATCGATATGAAGGTATAGCAAATAAAAAAAACAGTTACTCAAATATCTTCCGAAACTTTATAAGTATTACGTGAAGCGAATACCCTTTCAATCAAATCCAAAAATATTAACATTTGTGTCAACAATGTTATGATTCTAAGCCCTATAAAAGGAAACATTCGCAGCCAATTTCAATAGTACAAAATCAATAGCCACCAAAACAGAACACATCTGCAAGTTCAAATTAAACCTTCAAAAATGAAATTCTTATCTTGCGCTACGGTTGTTATCGCTCTGATGCTGATCGTGGTAAGATAGTTTTAAGTTGCGACAAAGAAATCAACTAACCTAATTTTCATTCGCAGTCCAACGTCAGCGCCAATAGAGTTCGAAGGGGCTTGAGGACCCAGCCAACAAACCCTCCGGTCAGAAAACACTAAAATCCAGTAAAATGGGAATGATATCAATAATAGTGAAGAATTTCTCCAGAAAATCGATACTTGTTTTAAACATAGTTTTTTTGTTCAATTTCTCTTTGCTGACTATTTATAATTGTTTTTGGTTAAAAACAAATGGTTAAGAATACATCGAAGAACCACATCGTTTTTGGAAAATTTATTTGAATCATCCATGAAAAAGACAAATAAAAACGATTTTGAAATATTAATCAATATCCTTGAGTTTATGAGGTTTCGGCGTATCGATTTCATAATTGTAATCGAACATCCTTTGACATAGCCCTCCCAATATTTCCACATGGGAGCCTGAAAGAAACTAAAAAATCATCACAAGAATAGGGAGGAAAAAAAGGGATTAAAATATTTTAAGCACTGAGGTTACACTAAGAGATTTTGCAACCTCTCGTTTTGATGTACAGTAGACCGCTGCAAAAAAGGACTTTTTGCTCCCATATGTTTTCTTCGTGCCTTTTGGGTTACCAAGCATCAATGTAAAATTTGAAATGATTTTGTTGATTCCCGAGTTCGCGCAACGCGTTTTAATTTTTAATGGAAATTTGTATGGATAAAAAAATTTTCGCTCATTAAATCGTCCAGATAATTTTAATGTGCTTGAAATGAAGTTGATCTTTGATTTTGGGTTTTGACTAGTCTTAAGTTTCATTTTTTGCTTACATGACAAGCAGCTCAGCATTTCATGAAAAAAGTTATAACCATTTCAAAATAAAAATTCTTAATCCATAAAAAAGTATTTGAAAATGGCAGGCTTTGCTTGCAAGAGCTTTCGATAATTTCTTGAAATGTTTTGGCATATGTCATATAAATCAATAAATTCCCTGGCTATGCAATGCCGTTTTTGAGATTTTTTATTCTCATTCTACGGTTACACAGCTTTTAAATAAGCAGTCAAAAACGCTAAAAAAATATTTTTGTAAAAAAATTTGTATAACATCGAATATTTTTTCCGGGGTGCAAGTAAGGTTTGTGCTTTCACATGAATTGTTCTACAAGAATTAAGGAAAATCTTTCGGCAAAAAAATAAAATTTTTATGAAGTTTTACTACATCTCCGGCGATTCTTGATTGAAAAATTTTGTTTTACCGTACAAATTTCCATACAAAATTAAATCTGGTTACGCTAATCCAAGACTGAATGGACAATCAAAAAAAGTTATCGGAGGTGTAAAAATTTGAGAATTTTAAATTTCCATACAAAGCTTGCCGCGGTCTAATGTGTTACACGTAGGATTCATAAAAAAGAAAAATAGTAGAACCCCGCTTAACCGAGCATCCACCTTATCCGAGCAACCATTTTAATACCAAATCAATGATAAGTTGTGTTTTATCACCGCGATATATTGGATAAGCGAGAACTGACTAAGCGAAAAACTTTTTTAAGTGAGAGAAATCGCCAGGTCCCATGCGTTTTAAGGTCCAATACCTCTATAAGTGAGAGTTTAAAACCTCTACAAGCGAGAGTTTGTACCCTTCCAGACTAAGAAAATTAAAAAAAAAAAAAACGTTTCCGAACTCAATTTTCGGTGAAATTATGACATCGTGCTAGATCAGTTTGGATTTTATTTATCAGATATCCAGTAAATACTGAATGTGTTTGTTTTTTTTTTGTTAATTTCTATGAATAACGTCAGCACGTGCCTCATACCTTCTTTTGTAGAGAACCTGGACGAGTGAGAATACTCTTTAAGCGAGAAAAAAAAGATCGGTCCCCTGGACTCTCGTTTATCCAGGTTCGACTGTACTCACCGAGCTATTCCCCTGGATGTTATGCAAAACAAAAGCGTAATGATAGGGATTGTTATTGTTGTTCGTCTAATCCGAAGTTTCACTTATTCGAGGTAACCCTTCCGCTGACAATCTCGGATAATCGGGGTTCTACTGTATACCGAAATACGTTAAATATTCTTTTCACCATAACAACCCATTAAATCTACTTTTTCCTCCCTATATGGTTTATCTTTTGTTTGTTTAGCTATAGATATATTTCGGTATTGTCAGCTTTTGACGAATTGATTGTTACATTGATTGTATTTAATAATATAAAGGTACATAAAAGTTAGTAAAAACAATATTCTGGTAACCTTGCAAGATAAATTCAATGGTACTGAAGTAATACTTTTATAAATCAAGGGAAAAAAGCGATATTTCGAAAATAAACTTAATTCAGCACCACCCCTGAATATCAAATCAATATTCATCCACCAAACTCAAAACAATTCATTAGTTTTATGATATATATATATATATATATATATATATATATATATATATATATATATATATATATATGTATATATATATATATATATAAATATATATATATATATATATATATATATATATATATATATATATATATATATATATATATATATATATATATATATATATATATATATATATATATATATATATATATATATATATATATATATATATATATATATATATATATATATATATATATATATATATATATATATATATATATATATATATATATATATATATATATATATATATATATATATATATAAGTTAAACGTTTCGGGATCGCGGATACGTTTTTAAAAAATAACAACCGAACAATTTGAAGTTAAACTAAAGACTGATTTTATTTTCTATCGTAAACCTAAGCTAAACTCCCTATCGAGGCGGCGGCGCACGATTGTGCTTATCCGGCAGTTCCCAGGTGCTCGTTCGATGCTTGTCCGTTCCTGTCCGTTCTTGGTTGTTTCTCAGGTAGGCCAGGTAACCTGAGCGTTTCTATCCGGTGCACGTTCTAGGACGATCGGACGATGTTCGATCGGACTTTGATGCGGAATGTGCTGACGCTAGGTCTGCAACTACGGCGTGTGTATTTCTCCTGTTGTTGTTGACTATGTTCGATTTGACTTTGGAGTAGGACAATGTGTTGATGCAATTTTGGCGTATGTTGTTCCATGCGGTTGGGTTCCACGGTTTTGGATAGAACCGGGTTGCGTTGTTAACTGCTCTCCCCCTATGAAAAGATTCGTCCCGAATCTGTTGATTGCTATCTCTTTTTCGAAAGATGCATCTTGAATCTTTGTTTGATTTAGCTGGATGGTTGCTAATTTTCTTAATCGGAGGTTCATCTCAAATCATTGTTGCGTGTAATGAAGCTTGCAATTCCGTCTAATTTTCTGATGATTCCGTTGATGTTTTCGCTTGTGTAACCAATGCTAAAGATGACAATCGGGTTGTTTCTCGAGGTGAATCTCAGTGTAAATTGTGGATGTTGAGGCTAGTTGGTTTTCTGTGGAGAAAGAAGATGTTTTGTTTGGGGAATTATTTTGAACTTTTACCTTCTCCGGGAAGATGTTGTTTTTCCTCTTGTTCCAGATTATCAGTCCAACAATTGGGATCGCCAGTAAGGTAAGGAATCCTGTAGTAGTGTGTTGTAGCTGGGTGTGCTCCTTCCTCAATGACTCGATGTGGTTTTGGTTTTCGATGTGAAGCGAGGCCATTCTTTCCAGGTCTGGTTGGTCCAGGATCGATGTTGTTTTGAAATCCACTCCAATGGTCGGAACAATTTTGACTTCATGATTGGATGTCGTTTTTTCGTCTTCATATTTGGCTCCGTTTATGATCAGGGAACAATTTGGGTAATTTATCAGTATCGTTCCTGTTACCATCCGATTTTTGATGTTGCAGTTTGAGTGTAATTGTACAGGTTTTATCGCATTTTTTATCAGCAGGGTGTGGCTGTCGATAATTTTGATGTCCATGAGGGCTCGATGATTGATGTATGTGCAGGATGCGTCGTCTCCGTGAAGTACGTTGTGGATACAACCGTCGCCTGTTATGTTAGTAAGCTCCTGTCTATTACAAATTCGATATTGTTCAATAATGTTGCATTCAGTTTTTGAGGCAAATGTTAGTCCTGAATTTACAATGGCTAGATTGAATGGAGTTGATATTACTTTGTTTTCTGTAGGAATAGTTTCGTATCTGATGTATTTGAATGTTCCTTGGAGAAAAATTGGGATTTTGACTATAAATATAATTTTTGATCCTTTGTGATTCGTTTCGACGTTAATAAATTCATATATTTGATCTGGGTTGTTTATAACAATATTTTGTTCTGTAAGTCTATCTAATGCAAATTTTGTTTCGGTATTTGACAATAATGCCTTTGGGAGAATGCCTATTCTTGTTAATTGGATCGATTCGAATATGTCTTTGAGTTGATTGTTGAGAAGATCCATGTTAAGTATTAAGTCGTGAACTATTCCTTTTAATATAATATCATTTGGATTATGAAGGCTGTTAACTATGCTAGAAATTTTACGCAGAATTTGAATTTGTTGATCATTTACGTGATTAATTATTTCGTTAATTTTAGATTGGAATTCGTCGTTGATACGGATTTGTCTTTGATCGTTTTCTATTAATTTATTGGTTTTTGTTTTTGATTCGTCCAGCGTTTGTTTAATGAGTTGTAAGTCGTTGTCGTCTAAATTACCTGTTAATGATTTAATAAAAGTTCCGAGTGGGTTAAGAATTCCTCGTTTGGGTCGGATTGGTCTTAGTCGATAATAGTTATCCGAAAGTTGTTTCATTCTAATGTCAAGTGTTTTATGGAATTCTTTGGTCGAATTTTGTTGTTCGAAAAGCTTTAGTGCGTACTGAATGTTTACAAAGCTTGACCTAAATTCGTCTAGGTCAACTACGTGTAGGTGCAAGTGTTGTGATATCATGATTTTTGCCTCTTCTTCCTCGAATGCGATTATTCCGGCATGTCTGGTTAGATCCGTGATTGTAACCTCTGCTTTAACGTCAAGGGCCAATCTGTAATGGAGGAATGTTTAAGTTTTGTTTCGCTAAATGGGGTCATGGCTGAAAAGATAGAAATGAAAATTAGTTCCGTTGCCGCCTTATCTTTGTCTTGTGGATCCTTCTTCCTTGGTCGTCTATGAAGGTTTTTCGGTGGTTCCTCCGGACAAGATGGTGCCGATACTTATCTTTCGCCTTGCTTTTTATTCCTTGGCGCGAGATGAAAACGGGTTCTTGTGGTTCAAGGATTGGGTCTGGTTCTGAGTTTCTGTTGTGGAATTCTAAGTCTCGTTTTTGTTTCTTTCGGAGATTCATCGTGGCTTCATCGTATAATTTGTCTCTCTTTTCGATAATTTCTTCCATGTCCAGAGATCTTCTATCGCCTTCTTTAATAGCGTAGAAAATTTCTCTGGGACGCATTTTGGTTGAGGAGTGGATGGTATCATTATAAAGCCCAGTACTGATACGAAATATTTCTTTTTTAGTCAGTCCTTCGTGATTTGGTTTTATGCATCGAAAAATTTCACTGAGTGTCGAGTGAAATCGTTCAACAATCCCGTTGACCTCGCTTTTGTTGGAGGGAGTGAAATAAGTTTCGATGCCTAATTCTTCCAGCATACCTCGAACTTCAATCGATCGTATGGCTGGTTCGTTATCACTGACTATGAGCTTCGGCAGGCCATAGTTGGATATTAATTTGGTTATTCCCGATCGTATGTCTGGGATTGATCTTGATTTTATTGGAATAAGCATTCCGAATTTTGATAGTTTATCTACAGCCGTTAAAAATATATTCGGGCTACAGATAAATATATCGATGTGTACTATGTCCAATGGTTTGTTCGGAATTGGTGTTTGAGCCAAACTTATTTTATATGGATGTCTCTCGTATTTTGCGATTTTACAAGTTTCGCAAAGAATCGTGTGCTTTCGTATCTTATTTTTCATTTTAGGGAAGAAATACTTTTGAGAAATAGCAGAAAAATTTTCTTCTATGCCTCTATGAGCTCTATTGTGGGTGTTATTGATGACCTCATTTTGCTCCTCTTCTGTTTGCAAGTCTGTTAAGAGTTTTTGGGAAATAAAGATCTTGAATGTTTTGACACGGGAGAAATAGTTTTTATATACTATCTGAATTGAATTTATAAGTTTTTCAGGGCAGTATATGCAATTTGCTCTTTTGGGATCCATGAATTCTTTGAAAATTCTTAGAATTGTCGGTACCCCGTAATTTAATTTTGTGAATGTATGTCTGAGGATTTTTGGAAATATTTGTCTTCCGGTAACTTCATTTTCGTTTTCTCCAATTTCCAAGATAATCTGGTTTGAGAACGAATTTACAGCTCTTTCGGTGCAGGGGATGAATTCTGAATCGTCTGTATCAGCTGAATGTTGGGTGGCTGCATCGGAAGAGGGTTCGTCAATGTCTTCGTTAACGTCTTCATTAATATTTAGTTCCTGATGGATTCTTGATAGACCATCAGCAACTACGTTTTGCTTTCCAGCTCTATATCTGATATCGTAGGAGTAGTCTAGTAAGGCTATCATCCATCTAGCAATTTTGCTAGAAGGATCCTTTAAATTAACGGCACAAGTAAGAGGTTTATGATCAGTGAATAAGATGAATTTGTTGCCAAACAGATAGGGTCTGAAATATTTTGTGGCCCAGTAGATGGCCAATAATTCTTTTTCAATAGTAGAGTAGTTTTCTTCGCTTTTATTCAAAGACCTTCCATGTTCGAATTTTGATTTTGGTTTAGTGGTAACGGGTTAGGAGGAGGTGGTGGAATAGGATTTTGGTTACTATTCATATCTGATTCGTTTGTTTCACGGTTTCTTAGGTTATATGGGTGGAAACGTTCCATCAACTCCTAAAACTCGGGAAAAGATTTTATTATTATTTGGATAATAATTTTTTTTTTTTTTTTTTTTTTATATATTTAATTTGATTACTATTTTTTTAAATGTTTTTATTTTTTATTATTATTTTAATTATTATTATAACTTTTATATTTTCATATAATATTTTATATTAATTTGTTTTCGTGTTTTAGTATTTCAGGTTTTGATTAATTTTGAATATTGTAGTAAATCTAACGCGATATTTCGATATCGATATTCTTTTCGATATTTCTTAATATGCTTTTAACGACTGTCTACTTCTGCCACAGATATGCGCTCTGGGAGGTAGACAGTGTGCTTTCAACTGGGGAAATTCTTATTTGACCGATCGCATCTGCACACAGATATTCGCTCTGCTATGCGATCAGTTTCCTACACGGTACGAGATTAGCACTGTGCCGGTGGATTGACTAATAAGATTTGTTTCCCGCTAATGGAACCACAGATATGCGCTCTGTATGTTACTCATTAGCTAAATCGTCATATGAACGATTTTGTTTACTTGCACAACCGGACCGTGATGGAAATCATGGAAGGAATAAGGTACTTACATTAGGGCTGCTATGATGATGATTGGTGCCATCATTTGCTGTTCCTTTTTTTTTTTTTGTTTGAGTTTTTGTAATTTCAGCTGCTCGTTGATACGGGTAATTTTCACTTTCCCTTTTTTTTTTTTTATGCACTGTATTTTTTCATCGGTTTTGATTAACCTTTCATATTTGTATATCCTTTCGTTTGTTTTTCACTTTCCCCTTTTTTATGTTTTTAGGCACTGTATTTTTTTCATCGGTTTTGATTAACCTTTCATATTTGTATATCTTTTCACTTGTTTTTCACTTTCCCCTTTTTTATGTTTTTAGGCACTGTATTTTTTCATCGGTTTTGATTAACCTTTCATATTTGTATATCTTTTCATTTGTTTTTCACTTTCCCCTTTTTTATGTTTTTATGCACTGTATTTTTTCATCGGTTTTGATTAACCTTTCATATTTGTATATCTTTTCACTTGTTTTTCACTTTGCCGTTTTTGCAGCAATAATTTTTTCTTTTCACTGTATATTTTTTCCGGAGGTAGTCGGCTCCGTACGACTGCGCCAGTTAAACGTTTCGGGATCGCGGATACGTTTTTAAAAAATAACAACCGAACAATTTGAAGTTAAACTAAAGACTGATTTTATTTTCTATCGTAAACCTAAGCTAAACTCCCTATCGAGGCGGCGGCGCACGATTGTGCTTATCCGGCAGTTCCCAGGTGCTCGTTCGATGCTTGTCCGTTCCTGTCCGTTCTTGGTTGTTTCTCAGGTAGGCCAGGTAACCTGAGCGTTTCTATCCGGTGCACGTTCTAGGACGATCGGACGATGTTCGATCGGACTTTGATGCGGAATGTGCTGACGCTAGGTCTGCAACTACGGCGTGTGTATTTCTCCTGTTGTTGTTGACTATGTTCGATTTGACTTTGGAGTAGGACAATGTGTTGATGCAATTTTGGCGTATGTTGTTCCATGCGGTTGGGTTCCACGGTTTTGGATAGAACCGGGTTGCGTTGTTAACTTATATATATATATATATATATATATATATATATATATATATATATATATATATATATATATATATATATATATATATATATATATATATATATATATATATATATATATATATATATATATATATATATATATATATATATATATATATATATATATATATATACACCCAAAATTCAGCCTCTGTGCCAATGGCGTGTAGTCAATTACATAGCATCATTGGTACAAGAAGATAACGCGACCGGTGCTGATTCGATTTGCTCCCACTGGCATTAATCTCCCAAGTTAACCGAATTGCGTATGTCTGAAAGAAACAAAATAAAAACGTTTGCACGTCCCTCCCTATCGCATCACAAGACGAAGAAGGATGGAAATAAATACCGGCCAACACCAGGCAGCCAGCGAACCGAGCACTGTGCGTGTGAATGTAGCAAAAGCAACAACAAAAACATCCTTCTAATTCAATCCACTGGCACCGGCAAACCACGGCCAAGCTGTGCGTGTGTATGCAGTAAAAGCAACAAAAAAAAATTCCTTCAATTCAAAGGGAAACAACCACGCACCGGCCAAGCTGCCCGGCTTTAGCAGCTGTGTATATGTAGCGTGTGTATGTAATAGCAGGCGGTAAGCAAACACAGTTCTCATTCAATGGGTTTCCCGTTTCCATAACAAAACAAGCTGCCCGGCTTTGGCAGCAGTGTATATGTAGCGTGTGTATGTAATAGCAGGCAGTAAGCAAAGCACAGTTCTCATTCAATGAATTTCCCGTTCCTTCACTCCCGTTCCCTTTCCCGTTCCCTTTCCCGTTTCCATCGCAAGACAAAGGAATGCATTGAAAGAAGGCCAAACGCCGAAAAGCCGCCGTTGTGCGTTTTTTTCGATTGATCGGTGACAGAAAGCCTATGACAAATATCCCTCATCCTGCATGAAGCTTGAATAGTACACTGGTTAAAATGCCGGTCTGGCAAGACGCTATGATTGGTAATTTGAGTTCGATTCTCACTATGGCGCTGTGGTTTTAATTTTTATTTTTTTTGTTTCTGGGATGAATTATCCAATAGGAATAGGTTTTTCTTGTTTCGCTTGAATGTAGTGGTCATCATTTTGGTTGGGAGCCGAGTCCTTATGCCAGTTACGGTTTTTCAAACATACCGTTTTCGGCACAGTGCACATTTCAGCGCATTATCGGCACAGAGATATGCTAAATAGGCATTGGATTTTTGCAACCTCTTCTATGGGTGTATATATATATATATATATATATATATATATATATATATATATATATATATATATATATATATATATATATATATATATATATATATATATATATATATATATATATATATATATATATATATATATATATATATATATATATATATATATATATATATATATATATATATATATATATATATATATATATATATATATATATATATATATATATATATATATATATATATATATATATATATATATATATATATAATTATGAGACCGAGTCTCAGAGGATGTTTTTAAAAAAGTTTTATTTTCACATTCCTCTAACTTATTCACTAATCACTACCACTAAACTAACTGCTAACTGCACTTCCTGCTGCTGAACCACTTACTGCTGCCGGGTCGGGAACCAAAGAGAGCGAGCATGCCTTCGCTATCGGTATTTAAGTGATCATATTTGCCTACGATGCAATTATGATCACCGCGTGGTTGCGCGTGGCTTGGGAGCGCCACGTTTATACATCCTGTCTCGGGTTCTGGGAGAGGGATGTATGTAACTCCTCCGGGGGGTGAAAAAGTGTCGTCCTCGACACTTAGCCGTCTGTTGATTTCTTGGTTTCTGCTGCTTCCCGTGGTTTATTCCTTATTTTGATAGTTACTCTTTTCTTAAAGATACAAAGAAAGGTTAGAGTTATCAAAATGATTATGCTAGTGGATATTCCACCGAAAGCTGTAAGCGAAAATTTTCGGAATCCAGAGTGTTCAAGTTTGATCAAGTCTAACTTCAGTCTATTCTGGATCGTCTCGTTGTGGATTAATGAGATGTTGTGATCCTGAATAGTATTCCACTTCATCGTAAGATTTGGAAAGGCTCCTTGTATTTCTTCGGTATTACTAACACGTTCTTCTGAAGAAAATTTCTGCCCATCTATGGTAATGCTACAGTTAGAAATTTTAAGCATGAAATTGCCATGCAACTCACGATTATGTGGCCCACAATCTGTTTCTAATCTGGAGCCTCTTGCGTTATTGATCAGAATCTTGTTATTGTCGACTAATGAGATTCTTGTGGCATCTTCTAAAACAGATTTGCATTGTCCTTCTATTCCAAATATAATTGAATTAGTTCAGCTATCTTTCAGGGGATTGAGAAAGACATCGCGTTGAATCAATTTTTCTGGGTATTCGGTTTGAAATAGTTGTTCTTTGTATTTCACTATGTGATTCGGAATGTTGGTAATCACATGATTGTTGACTGTTAATGGGATAAGTTGGATTATGTCACAGTCTCCTTTGATTTTAGGGACTTCGAGTATGTATAGCATTAAATCGTGTTTTGATGCTATTTTTGGCTTAGCATAATTTAGAGCTTCCTCGGGAAATTTCGTTTCGATACCTTGTTCGTTGAGAATAGCTTCGATTGTGAGGATTTCTTGGAGAGATAGTAGCTTACTGTTTGGCAGTTCAATTTTTGTCTTCAGGATTGTGTTTTCTAGTTGCTCTAGAATCTGATTCGTCGTGTCCATGTATAGGAGGAGGGTTACAGCATCCATTTCTTCCATTATTAATTTGTTTTCCATGGATTCATGTTCCAATAGCTTGTTGATCGTCCCTGTTATTTCCGAAATTCGGGAATCAATGAGAGAATTGATCCTGACTTGCTGGTTGTTCTGTCCTATGAGTTCGTTCATAGTTTTGTTGATGATGTCCAAATCGTGTGCATCCGGGGTTCCGGCTATCCATTTCCAGGCGGTTCCAATCTGGTCCCATCGTTTGCTTCTTCTTGGTTTCAGTGGTTTCAACAGGTGTAAGTTATTTACTAGCTGTCTGCTTTTCTGAATAACTAAACTTGTTATTGGATGGTTTGTATCTAGTTTCCTTGATATTTTTACAAAATTGTATACGTTTGATTCCAAATTGGTTATGTTAATCGGATGTATAATTTTGACAATCCCTGATTGGATTTTACAATTTCCGGTTTTTAACAAAAGCATCGGGTCGTTTGATAGGTTTCTAATTCCTAAATAGTTACATTTTGTTGACCCGGTGATTGAAGAGACAAATAGTAGGATCGCAAGTGATTTCATTTGAAAAATAAAAGATATTAGAAAAGGTTGGCTATTCTTTTATAATCTAGAAAACATGATTTTCATGTCATGTAAGTCTTTTTATGTTTTTCTTGTGCCTTTTAACGCGCCTATTATATTTGAACGTTTTACCTGTAATTTCTTGAGCGTTTGTCGGTTTTGCCCTTGGATCTAATTTTTTCCTAATGTAAGGAATGACGAATACTTCTTTGCCTTCCTCTATGATTGGTGGTTCAATTCTGTTCTTATTCTGTTTATCTTGTTTGTTTTTAGCTTTTTCTAAATTAATTTTTATTTTATTGAAAATTTTAGGAGATTCTTCGTTAATTTGCTGAGGGTTTTGAATATTATTTTGTCTAAAAATGACCTCGTTAGGCGAGTATTGTGTCGCTGAATGTATTGAATTGTTGTAAAGTGCTGTTGCAAATAGAACCATTGATGTTAGATTCAAGTGTTGGTGCTTGTGTTTATTAGTGTTTATGATCTCGATCATTGTCGAATGTGTTTTTTCTACTTGTCCATTCGATTCTGAACACGATGCATATTTGAGGTCAACGTTTAAATTGTCGAGATAATTTTTCAAGTGAATTGAACAAAATGTAGTTTCGTGATCAGTTATGATTTGTCTTGGGGTTCCGAAAGTCATAAAATATTGTGCTAAGGCATTTTTGACGTCTGTTAAATTTTTAGTATCCATAGGGATCAATTGCGCATGCTTTGAAAATGCGTCAACTAAAGATAAAAAATTTTGTTTGTTAATTTGAAAAATATCCATGTGAACTCTTTCAAAAGGTCTATCTGTCGTGGGTCTTGATGAAATTTTTATGTTGTAAGGTTTACGTTCATATTTATGCATATTGCAAATCTTACACATTTTTGTAACCATTTTAATTTTTTCAATCATTTTGGGCCAAAAATAACTTCTTCTAATTTGACTTTCTACTTCTGTGACTCCTCTGTGGGCTCTGTCATGTTCTTTGCTCACAATGGCGTCTTGACGGGCGTCCGAGTTAACGTCTTCTACCAAGTTTTGAGTCATTACAAAGTGTCCGTGTTCATTAAAGTGTTCCTTGTATACATCTTGGATAAGTTGGGTAATATTTTCTGGTGCTAATATAGCCGTTTGCTTGTAATCATGAAATTTCTTTATGCAGTCACGTATTATGTCGTGATTAAATTCTTTTCTAGCTATAGTCACTCTTCGAAATTTTGGAAAGGGGTTGAAAATTAAGTCGCTCGTAAAGCTTGCTTTTTTAAATATGATTTGGTTTCTATAAAAGTTTATTGGTCTTTCTGTGAAATGAATAAAGTGATCGTCGGAAGTTTGCGCTGAATGAATCGTTTCAGTGTCATCGTCATCTTCGTCATTGTCGTCTAAAATGTTATCCGTTGCTGCAGGAAGAACATTGTTAGATTGTGATGGATTTTCTTCTGGTTGGCCATCATCGGTTTGATTGTTTTCCTCTTCTGGTGGGTTGCTGGTTGATGCCTCTCCTTGACTCGACCCATTTTCTGAAAATGTATCTTGGGAGACTTCTGAAATTGGAGAATTTGTGTTATTAAAGTTTAACTCGACTGAGTTTTCTATTTTTCTACTCAACGCATCTGCGACTACGTTGGTTTTACCCGGTTTGTAAATAGGGGTGTAGTCATAGCTTTCTAGCTCCATTCTCCATTTTAGGATTTTCTGATTTTTATTGCAATTTTTGATAAATTGAAGGGGTTTGTGATCTGTTAGTAACGTAAATTTGTTACCAAAAAGATATGGTTTGAACTTATTGACCGCCCAAATGATAGCCAGTGCCTCTTTTTCAATTGTGCTATAATTTGTTTCGCATTTATTGAGGGTTCTGCTAGCAAATGCTATGGGTCTTTCCACTTTATTTTGTATTTGGGATAGGACCGCTCCTAACGCATAATTACTCGCGTCTGTGGTAAGAATAAAGGGAAGTTCAAAATCTGGATATGCTATTATTTGATCTGATGAAATTATCATTTTCAATTTAGAAAATGCTGCTTTATATTCACTGTCTTCCAAGTTAACCTTTTGGTCTTTTTTCAAATACTTTGTCATTGCCTTAGTTATTTTGGAATAGTCTTTTATAAAACGCCTATAATATCCGGTGAGACCTAGAAATTGTTTAATTTCTTTTGTATTTTTAGGCAATGGCCAGTTAATAATTTTATTTATTTTGTCTGGGTTAGGTTTAATTCCATTACTTGAAATTATGTGCCCTAGAAATTCAGTTTCTCTCTTCATGAATTCACATTTATCAAGTTGGATTTTAAGATTAAATTCAGCCAGTCTTTTCAACACTTTGGACATATTTTTGACATGATCTTGTAGATCTTTGCCGGTTATAATTATGTCATCCATGTATACAAAACATGCGGTTCCGATCAGATTGCTTAGAATGTTATTCATAGTTCTCTGAAAGGTTGCTGGTGCATTCCGCAATCCAAAGGGCATACGTGCGAACATAAAGTGTCCTAAGCTTGTTGAAAAAGCGGTTTTTGCTTTATCTTCCGGATCCATTTTGATTTGATGAAATCCGGATTTTAGATCCAGAGTTGTAAAGTAAACTGATTTTCCGAGACTATCAAGTATGTCTTCAATTTGCGGAATTGGAAACTTGTCACTAATAGTTTTATCGTTTAGTTTACGATAATCTATTACGACTCTTATTTTTCTTTTACCAGAAGCGTCTGGTTTTTTAGGAACAACCCAGATCGGAGCTGAATATGGACTCTGAGAATGTTCAATAATTCCGTTATCTAATAACTCTTTTATTTGTTCTTCAACGTCTTTTTTAAATGCGTGTGGATATCTATACGATTTTGTGTACACAGGTTCTTCATTAGTTGTCACAATTTTGTGTTTAACTGAAGATGTTGCTGTCAATTTCTCATTAGGTTTGAGTAACACACCTTGATTTTTTAATATTGTGTCAAATAATTTTTCTTTTTCTAGATGTGAGAGGTGATCTGTTCTAATTATGCTTTCTAGAATTGTTTGATTAATTACAGATCCTTGTTTTAATGGGATTGGTGTAATTGTTTCAAAGTTATTTACCTTGAGGTTAATTCGGTCATTGATAACTGGTTTTTCAGGTTTTGTTGAAAGAACCTTTACTGTAGTTTTATTCCCGTTAGAGTTGTACACGCCGGGATGAACTGCATAACTTTGGTAAAATTTCTGAAAACATGGGACAAACCAGTCTCCATCTACGTTAGTCTCTAGTTCAATAGTGTGACTATATAATTTTTTTGCTGGGTAATATTTTTTGTAAGGAATTTTTGTGTCATTAATTATAACACATTCATTTTGATAATTAATTATTGCTTTGTTTTTGGCTAAAAATTCGGATCCAATAATTCCATCAAAAAAAATTATGAAATTTTAGTTCATAATATGTTTGGGGTGGGATATTCTTTCCGAGCAGATTTATTCTGCCTTTTTTGTTGATATTATGGGTGCCTGTTATGTTCTTTATTTGCACATTGTCTGTTTGTGCTATATCTGAAATGAAACCAGGACGTAACACGTTTTTATTAGCCCCAGTGTCTATGAGTAACTTTAAATTTGCTTTTGTTTCGAGATATGGGAGGTAATTCAGGTTATCATGTTTGTTGTCTGGACGAAGCAAAAATTTAGGTCTAAATCGTCTATTTCATCATCTATTTCTTCGTTTTTAATTTCGTTGTTATTTATGGTTCGGTTGAGCGTCAACCTGCTTTTAACCGAGCCTATCTCCATCGGTTGGGGATTATTAAAGGTTTTTTTCTGTTCATTAAAATGTTTCTTATCATTGGAGTCATTCACTGGATATTTGAAATTTTTCTTTTGGAATGGGGGTTGTTGTGCAATACTTTCTCTGCTTTTGAATTTGCAAACGAAAGCATAAGCTTCCTCAATGTTCTCCGGTTTTGCGGCCTGCACATACCCAAAATAGGGCTCTTTAAGGCCAGAAATAAATGCAGCAAGGATGTCCTCGTCAATAAATGAGCTTATTGCATCCCAATTAAGTTTGTATTTAGTTTTTTGTTTGGCCAAACTTTTTATGTTTTGCCCAATTTCAGTTATTATTTGGTAATATTTATGAAGGGACATGTTATCCTTCATTTTCGTTTGCCATAGTTGGCATTTGTAAAAGGTCAGCTCCTGCTTGTCGCCTAATGCGTTCCTGAGGACTTCGCTTGTTTCTTCGAAGGTTCGCGGGTTGCCCGCCAGACAAATGATGTCCCGTGCTTTCCCTTCGATTTTATTTATGACGGCTGTAACATAAATTTCGTACTGGCATGTGGTGACCAGCGGTTTGAAAACGTTAAGTGTTCTCTCAGCGTTATCCAGCCAAGCTGGAAGTTGCTTCCTGTTTCCATCGTATTTAGGAATTGATTTGATGGGGTCTGGTATAGCAAATAAATTTTCTAATCTCCCTGTTGGTTCATTAACTGAATTTGGATTATTGTTTGTTAGTGCGTTTATTGCCAACTGTTGTTGGTCTTGGGTTGAATGTATTTGGCTGACCATAGTGGTTAGGTGCGTGATTTGCGCCACGAGGTCTTCCATTTTTGTTTGTTCTAATTTCAGTGCTCCTAAATCGGGGGGATTTTCAATAGGAACGTGTGAAAATTCAGCAGATTCTTCCGAAATTTCTGAATCCGAAATATCACTAAAGATAATTTACGAACTGAATAATTGTCTTGCCTTTTTCAAAGCGCTTAGCTTTTTTTCTTTTGGCATTAATTTATTTGATGTAACCCCTTTAGTTTGCTCAGTCAGTATGAACGAGCAGAGGGAATCTTATTTCAGTCTCCTTTTATAAACACTTGGCGTGAACTAGCAGCGCGAGCTTTTTGCTTAGTCCGCCTTATGCGCGTTTCAAATGGTGACTATGTGGTTTATTTTAACTTTTTGTAGAGATCTGCCTATCTGGTAGTACAGATCAATACCAACAAAATTTTAGCAATTTTCTTAATTTCAGAGCCTATCTGGTAGTACTCTGGGAAAAAAAATAAAACGCTAGCACTTTGTTTTAACTGGGAGCACACAGAATGTGTCGCCTCACTCCCTGTCGCGAAAACTGTCTATCTGGTAGTGCAGTTTCCGGACGCAAAAAGATAAGCAATTAGCTTAGTTTTCGAGCCTATCTGGTAGTACTCGAGTGAAAAGAGGCCTATCTGGTAGTGCCTAATTTCACTAAGATAAACACTAATCTTTTTGATTTGAGGTGAAAAGTAATAAAAAAATCACTTACCTCGGTTTGCTGTCGTGACGGTAGGTTGCTGTAGTGGTCCTGACGGGGGGATCCTCAACTCGAAACGATGACAGGTCATCCGCGTTGTTCCGATGCTTTCTTCGCGAGATCACTTTTTTAAGTCGGTTATTAATCGACTTTTATCCACTTTTTTATCATCAGAATTCACTAAAGCTGCTTCCGTCGGCTGCGCCAATTATGAGACCGAGTCTCAGAGGATGTTTTTAAAAAAGTTTTATTTTCACATTCCTCTAACTTATTCACTAATCACTACCACTAAACTAACTGCTAACTGCACTTCCTGCTGCTGAACCACTTACTGCTGCCGGGTCGGGAACCAAAGAGAGCGAGCATGCCTTCGCTACCGGTATTTAAGTGATCATATTTGCCTACGATGCAATTATGATCACCGCGTGGTTGCGCGTGGCTTGGGAGCGCCACGTTTATACATCCTGTCTCGGGTTCTGGGAGAGGGATGTATGTAACTATATATATATATATATATATATATATATATATATATATATATATATATATATATATATATATATATATATATATATATATATATATATATATATATATATATATATATATATATATATATATATATATATATATATATATATATATATATATATATATATATATATATATATATATATATATATATATATATATATATATATATATATATATATATATATATATATATATATATATATATATATATATATATATATATATATATATATATATATATATATATATATATATATATATATATATATATATATATATATATATATATATATATATATATATATATATATATATATATATATATATATATATATATATAGATTGGAATTGGTTTGCAATATGTTTATAGCTTATCTCACTGATCTTGTTTAAAAGACCTTCCTCGAAAAAATTAAAAATATTTTTGAATTTTTATTTTATAAAAACTTTCTAAAAAAGAACGGGAGAAACTGTCTGTGATCTCTTTTGCTTCTTTGCCAAGCCCGACAATATTTACCTACTAATTACCGTCAACTGGGGCAACATGCAACATTTTTCAACTTTAATGGCTTCTAAAGTCCTAATGCTTACAGATAATCATACCTCTTGTACATCAAAAGTTTTAAGGTTGATGAGACACCAAACTGGCATTGTCAGAAAAATTATTGGATTTACCAGTTATATTAAAATTTACAAAAACATGCGAATTTCACCCTACTAAGAAAAACGGGTAAGTTGCAACAAACTCTATAATTAATGAAAAATCATATGAAAACGTTTGAAAATTTATAGTATTTGATACATTTGTGATGTCATAACGCACCAATTGCAGTAGTTTTTGGTTTTGTTCGAATTAAATTTTAAATTTTTGCTGTCGAAAATGTGTTTAAAAAAAAAAGTGTTAATCTGCTGCATACATTTAGAGGTTAAAAAATACTTCAAAATATTCGATTAGCTTAAATCATGAAAATAAATCTTAGGATGGTTGAAATTTTAATGTAAACAAACGCATAATGCAAAACAATCATATTCCAGCATAAGGAAACGCGATTTATGAGATTTTGTTCTGATTTGCATTTTGTTGCATTTTGCCCCAGACAGCTAACTGAATTATCAAAATATTTATTTAAAAAAAATTGGTGATTATCCGAAAAATCTTTATACATCAACAGTGTTGGTATAGGATAATGAAAGCAATATATAGTTTATAGGTGATATCATTAAGCCAATCCGTCATACGAGGTAAAGTTTTTCACAGTATCGAAAAGTGTAAAAATTTGAACATCTACTTATAATAATAATTATTCACCAAAATAGCAATCTTCTATCATCGTTACAGATTTATTTAAACAAAAATATCTGAGTTCTCAAGTGACGAAAATAACATAATTTTCAAGCATAAGTTTTTAAAAGGCGTTTTTACTTTAATTTGTAGATTCGGGACGAACAGAGCACAGTTAATCGGGGCGCGATGAGCGTTTGCTGTCGTAGCATATAGCAGCGAATACGACTCGATGTAGCAAACTGAATGATAGAGCTACAGCTTGATTGAGAGGCAATCAGAAGCATCGAGTTCGAATCCTATTCGAGGAGATTTTTTTTATTCATAATTCATGATCGGTTATTTTGATTGTTGCACAAACAGTCACACATTATTTTAGTATTGCTTTGTTTGATGGATCTACGTCTCACCGTTTAGTGTAAAATGCATCGACCATGAATGGTAAATGAAAAAAATCACCTCGAACAGGAATCAAACTCGAGCCTACTGATTACCTCTCCGACAGCTTACCAATAAGCCAAATCGTCAGATGAAACAAGTCAAGCTGTAGCTCTATTATTCAGTTGACTTCATCGAGTGAAATTCGCTGCTAGATTTCACGGCAGAAAAGCTCATCGTGTCCCGATCAATAATGCTTATACTGCCCCAGTGGGGGTTCTCATAATGTCCCTACAGTGACTGATTTTCAGCTTTCGAAAAAAAAAAAAATTAAAATGCATTTTTAAACGTTTTTATCTTCCTTTTCAAATATCAGCCAGTTAGGAAATAGACTTTTTTATTCTCTGAACACGAAACAATGATGTAAGTCACATATTATAGCGTCTTCCTTAAAGTGGCCATTATGCCCTTATCTCCCCTAATAATTTGATTCAAAATCCACTTTTAGTTTTTATTAGTTTATCAGTTATCAAAGATCGATTATAGCCATAGCTGACAAATTTTAATATTTCCACTATTTTTGTAGACTTGGGATGATAGACAAAAATCTCGCAATTGATACTATCAATAGCCGCTTTAAGGGAATTCCATAGTGTAATTCAAATTCACATTATATAAACAATACAATCCGCTTTTCCATCACAACCAACAAATCCAACATTCGATTCTCACAGATTCTCACAAGATCGTTGTCTAGGAACTAGAAGAGCAAGTGAAAAATTTTTTTTAGATATATTTTAAGTTTATATTTTCAGGGAATACTAAGACCATTGATTTATGCATACTTGAATATAAAAAAAAACTATCAAAATAAAAGTTTACAAATGATTGTACCGGAAATAAAAAAGTGTCACTATTGCTTTTACGAAAATTATAACGAGATAAGCGAACCAAAATACAGTTGCGTTCAAAAAAGAATGAAATCGCTTGAAGCTGCGCAACCACTTCCAACTTTGACAAGCTGTCATTTCTCTCTCGGTTTATATTTTTTCATGAAAATTTGACACAATTTAGTTCAACTATCTAACTAACACTCCACAAAATTTGAAGTCTCTACAATGACGGGAAACAAAGATACAGCTATTCCTGTAAAAAAAGGGAAATTTGGAACTGCTTCACTAAATTTGCTGTATCTTTAACAATTTTCATTGAAAAATCTTGAAATTTGGTCCAAAGATGTAAAAATATTCGATCAAATACCAGGCTAAATTTCGTTAAAATCGAAAAACGTGATCAAAAATGGTGCCGGATTGAAAATGAGGTTGATTATCGCCAAGCAGATGATTTCATTCTTTTTTGGACGGATGTTTGTTTGTAAAATAATTGTTTGGAAAACATCGTTATCTATGTATTCTAGGTTTTACTTTCACAAATCCAACATTTATTACAAAGAGTGTTGTGAATTGATAGAAACTTTATTCTTGCTTTGTTTAGAAATAGAAATTATTCCAACAGAGTTGGTATTGAAACAAAAGAGCGAATTGAATATTCGCTTTAATTGTGGATCAAATTTGTTTATCGGTGTAATTAGCAGGTCATTACTGAAACTTTGTTCTTTTTAATTTGAACCCTGTTGGAACATTTTCTCTTTCGAAACAAAGTACGAATGATGTTTTCAGCTATTTACAACATTCTTCGTGATACATTTTTGTTTTGTGAAAGAAAAAACTAAGAATACATGGATTACGCTGTTTTCCATACAAACATCCGTCCAAAAAAGAATGAAATCATCTGCTGGGCGATAATGAACCTCATTTTCAATCCGGCACCATTTTTTATCACATTCATCGATTTAAACGAAACTTGGCCTGGTATTTGATTAAACATTTTTACATCTTTGGACCAAATTTCAAGATTTTTCAATGAAAATTACAGCAAATTTAGTGAAGCAGTTCCAAATTTCCCTTTTTTTATGGGAATAGCTGTATCTTAATTTCCCGTCATTGTAGAGACTTCAAATTTTGTGGAGTGTTAGTTGGATAGCTGAACTAGATTGTGTGAAATTTTCATGTCAAAATATAAACCGAGAGAGAAATGGCAGCTTGTCAAAGTTGGAAGTGGGTGCGCAGCTTCATGCGATTTCATTCTTTTTTGAACGCAACTGTATATCCAGTATTTTGTTTACAAATCTGAACCAAAAACAAATAATCAACCTTTTCCATTCCAGAAAATATGGTCAACACGTGTTTCTCATATTTGTTAACATACAATGTTCGTTGAAATGAATGGAGTATTTATTTATATAAATAATCTCATGTTTTTCCACTATTAGTTTCCTGCTGAATCGATGCAAATGTTTTTCAAAATTTGAAATGGTTATTGAATAAGATAATTCCAATATACCTACCGTTAAAAAGAATGCATCACAGAAAAAATGCTATAAAAATGACTTGATTTACCGGTTCTTTTCAAATTTCAGACAAACATTCGACTCATTTGTGATCTTTAAGAATATTTACTTCATTCAAGTTTAATACCATAATCGAACAACCCTCTATTAGGTCCAACTCTACTTTTAATATTTTGCGCAACATCTAAAACCCAATTTATCGTCATTTTTCCCTTAAATTTGACATTTTTCAGATGCTCGTTGAGTGAGCGCTACAATATAGTAGAGTTTTTTTTTCAATGGATCTTAGAACCGGAGCGTTAGGAGAATTTATGTTTTTCGGATAAAATTGTGACCTTTTTGGCTTCAAATCAGGGTATCCTATGAATAGTGGAACAAATTAAATAAGATCGAATTGATGCTGAAGTTTGCCCAAAAGCTTCCAATCTAAGCTATAAAAAGCTAGGGCACAATTTTTATGGCAAATCGGGGTTTTCTTGAAACCAACATTATTATTGGACCATTTTGAATTTATCTTAAATTTTCCGATGCCATCATGTACAAACTTGAATAAATACATAAAAGCTGTTAAGACGATTCCAAAATGGGTTTATTTATGATAATCGAACTAAAGTTTTATGAAAAACTAGAGGCAAATTAGAAAACATTGACAATCGATATAAGGTATAGAAAATAACAAAACAGTTGTTCAAATATCTTCCTAAATTTCACCAGTGTGCACGTGAAGCGAATACTCTTACAATCAGGACCAAAAATATTAACATTTGTGTCAACAACGTTATGATTCTAAGCCCTATAAAAAGAAACATTCGTAGCCAATTTCAGTAGTACAAAATCAATCGCCATCAAAACAGAACACATCTGCAAGTTGAAATCAAACCTTCAAAATGAAGTTCTTATCTTTCGCTACGGTTGTTATCGCTCTGATGCTGATTGTGGTAAGATAGTTTTTGTGTTGCGACAAAGAAATCAACTAACCAAATTTTCATTTGCAGTCCAATGTCAGCGCCGATAGAGTTAGAAGGGGCTTAAGGACCAGGCCAACACACAGGAAACACTAAAATCCAGTAAAAGGCGCTTAACTTAAACGATTTGAAATGATTTCAATAGTAGTGAAAGATTTGCCTGGATATTATATTTTGTTAAAAACAAATGGCTGAAAATAAATCGAAGAACCAAATTGTTTCTAGATAACTTTTTTGCAATCATTCATTAAAAACACAAATAAAAACTATTTTGAAATGTCATAATTGTAATTAAACATCCTTTGACATTGTCCTCCAAATTAAGAAGTCTGAAAAACTGTGTTTTTGACATGAATAAATTCGAATTCTGTTATTTGAACCAAAAATTTTTAGCAAGCTCAAGCTCAAGCTCAAGTAATGTTTCGCTAAAATCTGTTATATGATTAAAAATTTATGTTTGCTCAAGTTATTGTTTCTAATCGTGTAAATATTAATCCACAGTTACGTGAAAACAAATGTGCGTATGTGGTGTTGTGATGCTGAAAATTGTCATTCTCTCAACGATGTTTGGCAATAGTAGTTTCGGTTGTTCGTCGCGTTAAAAAAAAATATAGAGAAACTATTATTTAAGCACTTACCACACAATTCTTTATCGTTGAAAATGAACTTATTTTCATTCAAGTAGTTTGTTAAAATAAGATAAAATTCAGATTGTAGAAACATGAAATCGAAAAGTTTGAGTACAAAAAATAACTGGCTAAAATATAAATATCTCATTGGCATAAGTTTGAGTTTTTATTTTGATATGCTACCCTAAGCTTGCCAGATTTCCCGGTTTTATACGGACTTGCCCGGATATTTTACATAAAAATTGGAAACGTCCGGTTTGTTCTGGTTGTCCGGATTTCGTTGAAAAGAGCCTGGACTTTGCCAAGATTTTTTTTTCACTATATTTGCTAAATGAAACAAAAAACTCAAATTAAGTTATTATAATTTTTAATTGTTTCTTCCAAACATGACATTTTGAGGACGTTCTGGATGGTTTTCTGGAAGCCTATTTTAAAACTGCTGATATGTTTAAATAAAAAAATACACCCATAGAAGAGGTTGCAAAAATCCAATGCCTATTTAGCACATCTCTGTGCCGATAATGCGCTGAAATGTGCACTGTGCCGAAGATGATATGTTTGAAAAACCGTAACTGGCATAAGGACTCGGCTCCCAACTAAAATGATGCATGACCACTACATTCAAGCAAAACAAGAAAAACATTTTATGGGATTTCGTTCCTATTGGATAATTCATCCCAGAAACAAGAAAATAAAAATTTAAACCACAACGCCCGTAGGGAGAATCGAACTCTGATCATGGTCTTGCCAGCCCGACATCTTAACCAGTGTCCTATTAAAGCTTCATGAAGGAAGAGGGATATTTTTCATAGGCATTCTGCCACCGATCAATCACAAAAGAAACGCACGACAGTGGCTTCCCGGCGTTTGGCCTCCTTTCAAGGTATTCATTTGTCTTGCGATGGAAACGGGAAAGGGAACGGGAGTGGAGGAAACGGGAAACCCATTGAATGAGAACTGTGCTTTGCTTACTGCCTGCTATTACATACACACGCTACATATACACAGCTGCTAAAGCCGGGCAGCTTGGCCGGTGCTTGTTTGCCGGTGAATTGAAGGAATATATTCTTGTTGCTTTTGCTACATACACACGCACAGCTTAGCCGTGGTTGTTTGCCGGCAAATTGAATTGAAGGAATGTTTTTTTTGTTGTTGCTTTTACTGCATACACACGCACAGCTCGGCCGTGGTTGTTTGCCGGTGGATTGAAGGGATTGAATTAGAAGGATGTTTTTGTTGTTGCTTTTGCTACATTCACACGCACAGTGCTCGGTTAGCTGGCTGCCTGGTGTTGGCCGGTATTTATTTCCATCCTTCTTCGTCTTGTGATGCGATAGGGAGGGACGTGAAAGCGTTTTTATTTTGTTTCTTTCAGACATACGCAATTCGGTTAACTTGGGAGATTAATGCCGGTGGGAGCAAATCGAATCAGCGCCGATCGCGTTATCTTCTTGTACCAATGATGCTATGTAATTGACTACACGCCATTGGCACAGAGGCTGAATTTTGGGTGTACATGTTCCAAGTGTTTTCATCTTAAATTTAGCTGAATTATGCCTGGGTTTTGGCCAAATTTGCCCAAATTTTGAATTAAAAGTTTTGAAATCATTTGTCTGGATTTTGCCCAGTTTGCAAAAAAAAAAATGAATCTGTCCGGCCCGGATGGGTTGTGTTGGTTAATAATAAATGGTGAATTATCAACGGTAATTTCACCACAAATATTTAAATCAGTGCCAAAAATATTACCACTTGTGTCAACAATTTATGATGAATGTTAGCGCTATAAAAGAAAGCATACACAACCTATTCCATCAATTCAAATTCAATCCCCAACAAAACAGAACACATCTGCAAGTTGAAAATAAATCTTCAGCAATGAAATTCCTATCTTTCGCTACGGTTGCTATCGCTCTGATGCTGATCGTGGTAAGATAGTTTCTAGGTTACGACGTAGTCATCTAGGTACTAACTTATTTTTTATTTACAGTCCAATGTCACCGCCAACAGAGTCAGAAGAGGTTTGAAGACCAAGGCAACGAACCCTCCGGTCAGAAAACACTTTTATGAATATTCTTGAATGCTTGAATAAAAATAAAAAATCATCTAGGTATACCACTTTGTCTGTTAACGAGTTTTGATCCCTGCTACTTCTATTTACCGTCTTCGGTTGATGCTATTCAATCAATGCTGAAAACAATTACGTTTCGGGAAACTTCCATTCAGTCATCCTTGTTCCTCAAAACAATGATTAAAACTTGTAGTGTAAAACTTCTTAATATTATACATTCCGACAATGTAAATATTTACTCTCGGAAAACGAGGTCTAGTAAAGTCTCAGTTTTAGCAAAATTAGGTATCACTATGCTTATTAAGTATGAAAATTTGTGCTTTCATTTTTGCTGTTGAACACCTTATGTCAAGTAAAATGAGAGCCAATTCGTTTCTCAGGGCGTGATAGCAAAATTTGCTATAAATATATTCTCGGTAAGTTTGAATCATCTAGCGCAATTTGTTCAATTACTGTGCTCTCTAAAGTTAACAATTAATTTAAAAAAAAACCAAAGGTATGAATTCTTCATTAAATTGAGCTGTTTCAACCAAAGTTGCAATTCCCTTATAAGAGGTTCCAGAAATCCGAAAAGTCCACCCACCCCCTCTTCTTGGCCTTCGGTTCCAGCATGGCGAAAGCTCTCCCAAGTGGAAACGTGAAAAAGAGACTTTCGCACGGGTAGAAAACTTTTACCACTTTTTCCCGTACTTTTGCTTTGATCCCAAAGATGTAAGGAAGATGTATGGGAGTGCAGGTTTTTTAGCCACCCTTCCTTCTGGAGAAGAGGAGGGTTTTTCCACGTGAGAAATTTCACGAACCAGTTCGAAAAAAGAAAGCGATTTCATGCTTTCACCAACTGACCGTGTTGAGTTGGATTTGGTGAAGAGTTTCGGTTCTAGTGTTTTCTTTACTCTACCCTATTTCTGCTATCAGGCAACTGTAACAGGTAAGCTGCAACATAGTTGTCAGTGGGGCAGACAACTCGGCCCTTTTCTTCTGGACAGGTGCTGTTTTAAGGGGGGGGTAGGGTCTAACGGGTATAAAAAAACACCATTTTCACGATTTTTTTCTAGAGCTATCGTTCAAACAAATGTATACATTTTTTTTGCATTATACAAAGCATTGTTAAAAGAACATTTAGTAAATTTTTCGTAGAAAAATATTGAAAAATGAGCCGGTGACGGAGCATTTTCGAGGATGCCTTTTAGAAAACAGGATTTGCGGTGGACACTGTATCTCAGCACAGAATCATCAGAAGTCAAAAAATCAGAGCAAAATATTTTAAATAGATGTTTTTCTGGACCCCAACGTTTTTATTTAACTTAAAAATATTTTTATGAAATTTTTGTGGCTGTTTGAAGTAAAAACTACGATTTTTCACTTAAAAATCCGCCATTTTTC
This sequence comes from Uranotaenia lowii, assembly GCF_029784155.1. Classification (NCBI taxonomy): domain Eukaryota; kingdom Metazoa; phylum Arthropoda; class Insecta; order Diptera; family Culicidae; genus Uranotaenia; species Uranotaenia lowii. The sequence goes on along the minus strand of NC_073692.1, from coordinate 165,227,679 downwards.
ACCTCTAAAATCTCCCCAAAGTAAAAAAATCAAAAAAGAAAAACGTTGGGGTCTGGTATTTTATATGTAGAATATATGTTCCAAATTTGAAAAGAATCGGATAAGTAGTTTTCAAATGACGATGTCCACGGACTTTAAAAATGTGCTTTCGAGAAAAACGCGTTTGAAGTTTCTACTCTTGCTTTCTTGCAGTATTAGATAGGAAGAGATAAAATCCTATAACTTCTACAGTTTTGCTTCAATTGACTTGAAAATTTGACACAACATTCTTGAAATGTTTTACAATAAGAAAATAAAAAAATAAAAAAATCGATTTTTTTAAAGTGTTAGACCCTACCCCCCCCCTTAAACAACTGGGTTGGAGCCTTCCTGCTGTTGGTGTGGGAAAATCACATAAGAATCTTTTCACTTTCCGAATTTCGAATGAGTTGATTCCCGTGATAATACCCTTTGGATAGGAGTTAAAGGTTTTAATAGAATATTTTGAGGCGACTACGTGTTGATTGATTTGATTTTAACCTTTTGTTAAAGCACATTGAAAAAATTTGGTAAGCTAAAGAGAGTTCCCTACATTTTTAGGCAATACTTATTTAATTTGAGAGAGACTTTTGCAGTTTTATACAGCACTTTGATTGCATTGGTGTTGATATTCGATTTTAAATCTCGTGTATCTGTTTTTCCTTATCAAAATTAATGAAGAACAACAACATCACATAGGGATATATAAAAAAAAAATGCCTTTATTTGTACCAAGAGATCATCATTACATTTATATTACATTATTATATTATAAATTAGGTGTTCAGCTCAATAATGAACTGTTCAGAGCCCTAGAGTTAACTTAATACTAAAAAATTATTGATCGCAATCAAGTTTATATATGTAGGAGAATATACTAAAATGTTAATATATTTTAAACTTAAACTAAAAACTATCTTAAAATTAAACTTATCATAAAGAGAACGAATCTCTGCGATAGAAGACTGCATCGATTTGCCTCTGAAGTTAGAGATGATTTTGTTGGCCATCTTTTTGATCGATTCAATGACCGCTATCCGATGAAGATCTTCGGTGCTGTGCCAAAGTGGAAGCCGCAAAATCAATTTCAATATAATAAAGAGAATTAGTGTATTTATTTCATTTAGATTGAATATCTTCATTGTGATTTTTTAAAGTAAGATTCCGATCAATTGTAAGTCCTAAGTATTTCACGTGATATTTAAGACCATTCTAATGGAACCCAATCAAAATTTATGAAATGATTTTCATAAGTTTTCAAAATTCAGCCGTTGGCTTATGGGAAATAAAATAAGCTGAGCTGAGGAAGCTTTAGAAGAAATTTTCCACATTTTCAAGTCATTCAAAAAGGAATTTAAATTGTTTTGCAATCTACTGCGTACCACTCGTAAATTTCGACCTTTGGCTGAAAGCAAAGTATCGTCAGCAAATAATCTTCTATCTATTCCTTCTGGTACTTTAGGAAGATCAGAAGTAAAAATATTGTATAAAATTGGCCCAAATATACTGCCCTGAGGGACATCAGCTCTAATGGGTGTCTTTTCAGAGTATGACTTACTTGCAAAGTTCGGCTTGCATAATTTTGAATCATTGTAAATAGAAAGATATACAGGAAAATCAAAACGAGCTTATTTAGATCCAAACCTTTGTGCCAAACACTGTCAAATGATTTTTCAGTATCTAGAAGAGCAACGCCAAATGAATAACCTTCAGGTTTGCAGCGTTAATCTTATTAGTTACACTCAAAAGTTTATATGTAGTAGAATGTCCATGACGGAAACCAAATTGGTCATCAGGGAGATTAGAATTCTGATTAATATGAATCATCATTCTATTCAAAATAACTCTCAATAGTTTACTTAAAGAAGGAAGCAAACTAATTGGTCGATAACTTGAAGGCTCTGAAGCACTTTTTCCAGATTTCAAAATTGGAGTTACTTTGGCATTTTTCCATTTATTTGAAAAATAAGCCAAGTGGAATCATTTATTGAAGATTTTGAGTCAAAAATTGTAAGTGCTTTCAGGCAACTTTTTAACAAGAATATAGAAAATCCCATCTTCCCTGGAGCTTTAATATTTTCAATTTTCACATTTCACATGAGCGGACATCTGTTTTGTATACGTAGGAATAGTTTTTCTGTTAAAATCTCTTACAACTTTTGAGAAAATTATTTTAGTTGTCAAAATAGCTGATTTCCGAAACCGGGCGAGCTAAATGCTCATATTTATATGCTAATGAATGAAAAGTATGAAATTAAAAGAAGTCAAGCAATACCTCGCTAAGCACCCAGTAGTGATTCCAATTTAATTTACTGTTTTTCAATGCCAAAAGACATACAACTGTTGAACAGCTAATAGCTTGTTTGCCTAATTAGATACGAAGTTACGATCTTCGATAAAGTTGTTCAGCGGATTTATAAATTGACTCAAAAACCATAAGCATAAGCTCGGTTCCACAAAAGAAACAAAAAAGATGTTGATTTGTTAGTGAAAAATCTTAAATTTTAAACCAAAATGAAGCTTTTTAGACACCAGGATTTGCGAAATTCAAAAATGACCCCAAATCGACTCAGTCTAAGGCCATATTTCTCATATTATTTCTATATTATGTTCATTTCATATTTTCATCAGATCAGTATTAAGCTCTTTTATTTTCACTGTAATGTTGTATTTGGAGCGTAGATTGAATGTTTGAATGATAAAAAGTAAAAATTTATACGGCTAACCTATTTTCGGAATCGTCGTCAATGTTTCCTTATACAGTTTGATAACGCGCCATACGGTATTTCTGGGCAATTTCAGCTATTAAGCTAGTTAAAATACAGAACCACAATGGATTTTCCAAAAAACTGTGCATAATTTTCCCCTCTAGCCCCTCTTTCGGTTTCCATGTTGATCATGTACAAAGTTCAGTTGATTGGCGAAATGTCAAAAATACGTGCAGTTGACAAAATTTCCGACACGTGGGCGCCAAAAACTTACAAATCCGTCCAGCAGGAGCGCTACAATAAGAGCAAAAGATTGATTCAATTCAAATTAAGCAAGCTTTATGTATGTATGCCTTGATCGCGAATCGGCTCTATGGCCGTTGGCATAGAAGAATTCAGCTCTATTCGGTGCGCTATGACTTCAAAATCATTTATAAGAAATGAGCTAAAAGTATTTTAAAAATAGGTATCGTACCCATAAAATTGATAAACTATTGTCTTCGGTCACACGAATATGAAAAATATTTTCCAGAAACAGCACTAATCAACTGCTGTTCCAGTGCATTGCACGGGTTGGAATTTATATTTGTTTATTTCAATTTTATTCCAGTCAGCAACAAGCTTGCCGCCTAAGCAAGTCTTCTGAGATAACGCGTAATTGAATTCAGCTGCTGTGGGAAACAGCAAGCATAAAGAAGAAGCAGAAAAATACACTCAAACATCTCGTTAACGAACAAACATTGCAAAGACAGCTCATTTTCCGTCCTCCAGCAATATGCGACAGAGCAACGACGACGGCGCAATATTGCACATCCTGGGACCCCCATTTGCCGCGTCTGACCCCCATATAAAATAAGATCCGGTTCCGTTTTGTGTTTGATTCGGTTGTCTCCCTGCGGTCCCCCTAGATGTGATCGTACAAATATGGCAACGACATTTCGCTAGCTAGAGCACCGGTTTGCTGCTGCTGCTAAATAAGACGCCTTTTATGGCAAAAGTCTTTACCAAGATTGCTTTTATACAGGTGTCATTGGTTGCAAAACAACGACGAGGAGAACCATAAAAATAAAACCAACAACATAAGTTTTCGCATTGACAATTTCTGAATGGTTTCTCCGGGAAGAATCAAAGTTGATTGAATTGGCTTAGGATGAGATTGTGGATGAACATTTGATGTTGAGAGTAAAATATGAAAAACTGGGATTAAAAATAGAGCAAGCAATAACTGAGTGCATCTCAATATTTATATTTGGACATTTTACTTTTCAAATAACCAGAATAGTGAACGAATCATGACTTTTAATATCACAAAATATGGAGAAAAAAATGCAATCCTCATCACGAAAGCATCACGTCTTTTTAATATTTATCTATTCATAAAATTGAGCATTCAGTAGAATTTTCAGCTCCTCCGAAAATATCAATTCAAATCCAGCTCGTTCATGAATGATAAAATATTTGAATCTAATGTTTTGTCAGTCAGATTCTATCTCCAGCGAAGAGTTAAAAGTGCACCGGGCGGAAAAACAAAAAAAAAACGTGTTCTACTTATTCAACGGGAACACATCGCTAAACATGGGACATCGAAAAATGCAGCTCACGAACGGATCAATTGCAACAATTGGTCCCTCAGGCGAAGTTTTGCTTTCAGCAGAGAAGCATTCAAGAAACGTATTTCACTGATTTTTATCCCTACGAAATGCTAGGAAGCTATATCTATATCTAATAGTGCACTCATCATGGAAACAAGATTCGAGTCCTACAAGTTTTATCCATGAAAACGAGGATCTTCAGTATGTTGTTTATTTACAAAGGCAGCGGTGTTTTTCCTTCTCTTCAATGGGCTGTACTTGAGGTAACTACAACAACAACAAAAAAATGTATCTTGTAACAATGTTGCTTCGAATTCAATCCAACTCAACCTTTTTTCATCGGATATCTCATAAAAGTAGCAGCAGCAACATTCCATGGCCGCTAATAAACAATTCATTACACAACGCGAAAGGAGATTATCTCCTGAATTGAACGCCACTTTCGGCAAATGGAATGATATTCAAACGGCTAAGATTACCATAAATAACAATGTTTATTCAATTTACCGAGTGAACCCAACGATATCCATTTCATTTTCCCGTCCGCCCGCATACACCCATTCATTGGGTGGTGGTCCGAATATCGGATTGTTATTTTCCACTGCTGGAGACCCACTCTTGCAGCATTCGAAACGATAACAACACACACAGAAATTTCACCCAAAAATACGATGATGGCGTCGCAATTTTGACACGCCTGAGCGATGTCGAAAACAAACTTGCTCTAGAAAAGAATTAACAAAACGATAAGGTGCTTCTATCAATGTTTAAGTTATCATTTTGTAGCTGATTTTTTGTTCATTTCGATTATAGTCGATTAGAAATCTTTATGTCATTCACGACTTATATCAACAATGTAGTTGGCGCGCAGTCATTGAAAAACTTTTCCGGTACAACTATGCTCGATGGCACTACTCTTGGGCTCAAACTTACGGACATCGGCACAGGAAGCAACTGACTTGCCAACTGTGCTAAGTCACAATCCTCTTTGAAGCTGATGAAATCAGCGCAATGGATCAAAAACATACACGCATAATCTTTTCTCCTGTAGTCCGGACGATTCGCTTCTATATTTCCAACAACAAACTACAAAACGATCTCAGGAAAAAAACATTTCGAGGCAGTTTGGTAATTTTCCTGTAGGTTCGAAACTATTTATTTCCTTATGATATTTAGGGTATTTCGGAAGAATAGGCACCTGCTTAAAGAAAAGACCTACATACTTAATCTTTCCTCCTATGGTCGGATCGATTTCGTCCTGCATTTTGAACAGCTGAAATTACAGGACGATTGAAGGACAACAATCAGCTCACGAAAAGAATTGTCAAATTGTCCTGTAGGTTCGAAACGGGGTTCTCCTGTGATTTGCAGGACATTTTGAAATTATCCTGTGAGCTCGAAACGGTTTTCACCCGTTTGTCGTGAATTCTGCTACCCTCTTACTTAGTTCTAAATTCTTTTTTTTTAATTGCTGCCGCCCCTCAGAAGCTTGTACGCGCCACCGCTTCTACATGGGTTTCTTCACCGGGACGCACAGAACTAGGCACTTCAGATACCTCTGAGCCCTTCGACTCAGTCGCGCTGATTCCTGCGAGCGTCATCAGTCGTCCCGGCCCTGAGTTCGATTGTGGCGACGGGGTGCTCTAGCCTGTTCTCTCAGACAAGTATCCATATCGAGCTGACCTTCCTTTTCGTGATGGACCTTCTCGTTCCAGTGTGAAACGACACGATCTGCCTGCTGAGAAAAGCGATCATCTCAACCTCTACTACCAAAACGTTGGTGGTATCAAATCTTGCGTTAGCGATTATCTGCTAGCCTTCTCATGCTCCTGCTACGATATAATCGTTTTAACTGAAACCTGGCTGAACGATAGAACCCTGTCTAGTCAAGTCTTCAGCTCCGACTACAGGTGGCGGAGTTCTGATTGCTATCCGATCCACTCTATCAGCCATCCCCATCTACGACGAATCATGGAACGATCAAGAATTTGTATGGACCCGCATCTATCTTTGGCGCAAAAAAAACTGTACGTTGGGGTTCTGTATCTGCCTGATCGTACTAGAAATGCATCATTTGCTGATTCCTTTTCCAGCGGCCTTTCTAAATTGTGTTCTCTCACGCTTCCTGAAGACGACATCGTTATCATCGGGGACTTCAACCTACCAGAATTTAAGTGGCTCGATCTCTGCTTCATCAACGACGGACCCCAATTGGCTACGATTGAATACACTTCTACGCCCTTGGTCAAGGTTGTTCCTCATCACCCTGCTCTGCTGCTTTCACTTGATATTCTTGGAGCTGTTGCCCACATCGAAAAACCTGGTAAATTCTATCTTGAGTTTAAGAACGCCGATTTCGTCGCTGTTTCACAAACGCTCGACGATATCAACTGGGAATCTGAACTGGAATCTTCAGTCCGAACGCTGCAGCTATGAATTTTTCCCATATCATCAATTACATCATCGATCGTCACGTACCGAAACGCTCATCAGTTTCAACCTACGAGCTCCTTGGGAAACGAAAGAACTGCGACAAATGAAGACGCTAAAGAAAAAGCTCTCCGTTATAACACTACGCACAAAATTCTTCGCGCTAAAAATGAGTATTGCAAACTAAACTCAGCTTACAAAAAACTATGCTCACGCTGCTACCAGAGCTACTTAATTCGGACACGGCGAGGTTTCAAAACAAAACCCAAATCATTTTGGCAGTACATCAAGGACCAGCGGAAAGAATCCGGCCTACCGCCCTCCATGTTTCTGGATGAAAATTTAGCGACCTCGGAACCGGAAATTTGAAATCTCTTCGCTGACAAATTCCGTAGTATATTTGACTCAAACTCAATATCCTCGGACCAAGTTACCAGTGCGGCTCGTAACGTCCCTCATTTGAACACATGGCTAAATCAAATAGTTGTAGACGATGATACTATTTTGAAAGCGACCGCTAAACTGAAACACAGCCTTTCCGTAGGACCAGATGGCATACCTGCTACCTTCTTGAAGCGATATATATCACATATGCTGATACCTTTAAAAATGTATGTGCTGTTGCTCCTTGACGGTCCAAAACTAGCGTATGCTGATGACCTGAAACTGTATCGCCGCATCAACGGTCCCGAGGATGTAAACTTCTTACAGAGCCAGTTCAACCTCTTCGCCTCTTGGTGTGATGTCAATTGCCTTCCCTCGAATCGTACTAAATGCGCAGTAATTTAGTTTTCCCGCAAGCGGATCCCGTTATCAGCCATTTATCATCTTGGAAACGAGGCTATCGCTCGCGTCGAACAAGTGAAAGATCTTGGCGTGATTCTTGACGCACGGTTGAATTTCAAGATTCACACAAACTACATCGTCGACAAAGCGTCCAGATATCTAGGTCTTCTTTTCAGCGTGACGAAAGATTTCAAGGATGTGTACTGCTTGAAGAGTCTTTATTGTAGCTTGGTTCGATCGACCCTTGAATATGCCTCGGCTGTTTGGTGCCCGTATTATCAAAACGGCTCAGAGCGTATTGAGACCATCCAACGGCGTTTTTTGCGATACGCTCTCCGACTACTCAACTGGCACGACCCGTTCCGACTTCCCAGCTACGAGAGCCGCTGTCGTCTAATTGATATCGACACGCTGCAAGCCCGCCGGACCGCCACACGAGCCTCGGTCGTTGCTGATTTGCTCTCATCGAGAATAGACTGCCCCGCATTGTTAGAGGAACTTCGATTCAACGTAAGACCTCGAGTTTTGAGGAATCGTGATCTTGTAAGCGATGCTAGTCAGTCGAAGGATTTCACAGTGATCTTGTTAAAAATTTTAATATAAAAGTGTTGCAGTGCTGTTCGTGGGGGTTAAGGTACACAGAAAAAAATAATTGCTGTACAACTACGGTAAATGTCCTGTAACAAAAAGGAGCAGGACTTTTACCGCAATTTTACAGGTCGAAAAAAATCACGTGACATTTATTTTTACGTGATCATATTTTTTACAGGCTGCTCTAAAATTACAGACTGCAAATTGGAAAGAACGTTCCAATTGGAATTTTTTTTGTTTACATTTTAGTAACCTGATTTAATGGCGAATTTTTATTTCTTAATAGAAACAAGCTAATTTGCCATAAGCATTATTTATTATTATTCTTTCTTCTCAACTCGTGTATACTTTCTCCTACATACTACGCCTTTCATCTTAAAAGAACCCATCTCCGTACAGGTTACCACGTCAAATGCCGCTTTAATTTAGCCAAATCAGCGAGTTTGTCGGCGGTCAGACTGTTTCCATCGATGCAAACAATTCCATGCTTCGAAATCAATAGCAACCACATAGGAAAGGCTCTTGAAAAAGCCAACCGTAAAGCATTTTGCCATTTATTCGGTTTATTTAGAGCTAGAAATCAAAATTAAAAATTAAAAATCTGTTCTGAACTTTAAGTGAAAAAAGTAACCTCTTCTTCCTTCTCCTTGGTTTTGCAAATTGATCGCACTGCTGTTTTTGGAGTAATTGTCACTTTAGCTTAGCTGACTTGTGTTATCTCCTAAATAATGAAAATGTTGGCAGTCGAACAGTTATAGCTTTTGTGATTTCAATTGACAATTCTTATTTTCGTTGTCCTGGAATTTGAAACCAGCCTGTAAAAAATCTGCTCACTAAAAATTATTGCCTTTGACCTGTAAAACTACGGTAAATGTCATGCTCCATTTTGTTACAGGACATTTGCTGTAAATTTGAATAATTTTTTATTTTATTTTGAACAAGTCAACTTAAACTCACATGCTCTTTCGATTACAGGCAGTTTTATTTTAAAGGTTACCATTTTCAATGACACGTAATAGTCATTATTTTTTTCTGTGTAGGCTTGCCAGATGGTTTTCAAAAAAAGCGGGACATTTTGAGAGAAAAAAGCGGGACACAGACGAAAAAAGCGGGACATTTTTAAAATTTGTTTGAAAAAGTCATGAAATGTGAATATGTTTTTTTCTAATCTAAAAGTGCGGTGCATTTTTATTATTTTAGTTTAAAGTTCTATAAATCGATATTGGAAGCATAGTTCAATTGATATAACATCTGCTATCCTAGCCAACATCTATGCTTTCAAATACAGGCGTAAATATCGTACAAAGTTGAAGCTCATAAAAAAATGTCAAGATATTTTCTTGATTATTACCATACTTGTGATAGAATGTCATGACAAAACAAATGCTTGGATAAGGCTCTAATTAAGCAATTCTGCTTACATTTTAAACTAAGAAATTATTCATATTTAATTCGTATGTACACTGTGATGTAGGTATTCACTATTTTTTATGGAATGGTCTTAAGCTCGAAATTTCTGATGTGTGAAAAGAGTTTCATTATATTTATAAGCATAATTTTTTACTGTAAAATCATTTAAAAATCAAATGAACCATTCTCCAGAATCCGTTTTTGTGCAAACTCAGTATGTCATTTTTTTAGAAATCTACCACTAGCATTACCCAAAACGTGACATTTTTAGTAATTTTTCTAAATACTGAAAACCTATAAATTTCGCCATGCAGCAAACAATTATTTATGCAAAAAGTTGCAAAAAGTAGTTTTTCAACACGAGTCGTACATTTATCCAACGAGGGTTGCCGAGTCGGATAATTACGTCGAGTGCTAAAAAACGAGTTTTGCAACGAGTTGCATACACAATTTTATGAAAATTCGCAAAATTCTCTTGAAAACTCATTTATTAACCAAAAACTAAAAATAAAGTAGGTCGTGGTGTGTAATTTTCGAAACTTTACATCTGATTTCCACTATTTTCAAAAATAGAAAAATAGTATGAGTCATAAGGCGTGCAACAATGTGACACTGTCATATACTCAAATGAAGCTTGACAAAGAAAAAATGCATAACAAATGACACATTTTGAAATGAAACCAATTCTTCTAACAAATTAAAATGCAATGCCTTGTTTGATAGATTGAAATCTGACAATAATAGGAACGGCATAGAAAATTTAATACAATCACTCCCAAAGAAATAACGGGTCAATGAAAAACCAAGCATCTTATTTGTGTGATGCGCAATTTTGATCAAACAAAATAAACCAATTGTAGGCAAACTTGTTTTTTTTTATTTTATTTGAAAACTTATTTGAAAAAAAGCGGGACATTTCTAGTAAAAAGCGGGACGGCGGGACATTTTCCAAACAAGCGGGACATGTCCCGCTTTTGCGGGACGGATGGCAACCCTAGGTTAAGGGGTTCTTCTTGGCAACGCAGTTCACCAAGCCACCCTAACCAGGCGAACAAACCTGTAGAAATAGTTCCCAAACCCGCCACCAGAGCGAAGCGACGAGATGCGAGCGGCCACCAGAGCGAAGCAACGAGATGCGAGCAGTAGACGAGCGAAGCGAACAGATGAGCGAAATGGCGAAACAATTGAATCGAGCGAAAAGGCGAACGAGCGTGGAACGGGGGCAACGAACTGCGTTTGGTTCAGAGCCGGTCATTTTATAAAACAACGACCATTTTCTAAAAATCTAGCGAACACATCAGAAGGATCTCACAATAAACGATCCTAATATTCAAGAAAATTGAGCAAGTAGCCAAAGTTTTATTGGCTAAAAGCATAGTGCCGTCAGCGATAGTACTACATAAGGCAGTGCTTGCCATTTAATCGGCCAAAGTAAACACCAGGCTGATTGGACATCAGGTAACCATTCGCCATATTTTCGTTGTGCCCACAATCGTTCCCTAATCTGTCCTGAATACCTATAGGACCCCGCTGTTTGGGTTTGAAATCAACCCTACTGTGTCCCTATCATCGCCCAGTGCGACACACTACTGCATCGACTACCTACCGTCGGTGTTACTTACTCTTGGTACCTGGTTCAGCACCCAAGGTGGGACCAGGTACTCCACGCGCCGCTTCGCTCACCGTCTAAGGACCTATCTGTGCCCGGTTCAGCACCCAAGGTGGGGCTGGGTACAACAACACACCCAGCAGAAACCAGCGGTCTCCAGGCAGACCTACACGACCCCAAGCTCGAAGCCAAAGGAGGAACGTGTGGCATCCCTAAGTGCACAGTCTTGAAGTTGAGTTTGGGCTCTTGGAATCGAGCGTGTATAAAACGAGATAAAAGTGGAGGTGTGTTTTCTAAAGTTATTACATTGGCGAATATTACATTGGCGATCCTGCCAGGAGAAAGCAACTTACGCTGAAACGGTACGTACTCGTAAGATAGTGGACAAAACAACATTTTCGCCAGAATAAACAAAATTTTTCAGGCTCTTATCAATAAATTACACTGAAACAAATGATTAGGTAATGGTTTCATGAAACGATTGAAGGTTAGCAACACTAAAAAAAATGCTACTTGTTCAGTTTGCTATTTGGATCAAAAGCTAACTTATTCAAAATAAATAAAACAATCTAAAAGTCACCAAACCATTAAAAAAAATTGAAATATTTTTTGCTTAACGAATTTTAAGTTTTTGTCCGAAGAAGTCATATTAAACGTAAAGTTTCTTATTTAAGCTTCGTACTAAGAAATAGATTTTTAAATGTATACATATAGTAATATAGCTAATGAAATTTAGTTAATTTCACAGTAATACCTTGAGTAGAGTTTAGCTCCTTGCCAAGGAAAAAATTACTGATATGTGTGAAGTAATCAACTGTTAAACATTTTGAGTAGAGTTCAGCTCCTTGCCAAGAATTATGTTTAACGAGTTGAGTAGAGTTTGGCTCATTACCAAGTGACGAAAGCAAAAATTAAGTGAAGAAATATGCACAGTTACACCTTGAGTAGAGTTTAGCTTCTTGCCAAGGAAATGATAACTGATTTGTGTGAGGTTTTCAAATGTTAAACATCTTGAGTAGAGTTCAGCTCCTTGCCAAGAATCATGTTTAACGACTTGAGTAGAGTTCGGCTCATTACCAAGTAACAACAGAAAACTTTAAGCGAAGAATTAAACATCTTGAGTAGAGTTTAGCTCCTTGCTAAGAAAAATGTTTAAAACCTTGAGTAGAGTTATGCTCATTACCAAGGCTATTTTGCTGGATTCAGAAAATCGATGAACTTCTTGAGTAGAGTAAAGCTCCTTGCCAAGAAGCATTTTTTAAACCTTGAGCAGAGATAAGTTCAAAATCAAACATCTTGAGTAAAGTAAAACCTCTAGCAAAAAGTCATGCTGATGGCCTCGGAAAGTTTAAGTTGATCAGTTGTCGTATTACCATACCATCAAGTTAAAACATGAAAAAAAATCAAACATAAGGTCGTAAATCATTTGAGAAAAATCCTGGATTTATGAATGAGGTAGACAATATAAACAAGAATACTTAATTCATAATTAAAAAAAAAGGAAAGCAGATTTTCCACATCAGTTTAAGTATTTAAAATAAACATACAACATGTTGAATTTTGATTTTAAATTATTTTCAAATAACCCCAGTTATTCAGGTAATACAAAACTGGAAGACAAAACAACCAAAATGTTAAAGAATATTTTCCGCAGTCTTTGATTTAACTCTTTTTTTAAGTATTATTTTTTCAGCGTGCGAGCAAAACAAAGCAAAAAAACCAACAATAATGTTTCTAGTTCAAGCTAAATAAAACACTTTTCTGGGACTTTTGCCGAAAGTTTGCGAGAACAATTTCAGGTTGCTGTTATCAAAAGGGTCTATCTAGTTGTGGTATATTAGCAGCATTCAGCTTTTTTCCAATTGGGAAGAGGAAAGGTTGATAGGTACTTTGTGGTACGAGACGAGTGTTTTTTTCGAACAAAGGATAAAAGGGTTGCAGATAGTCGTAGACATCTGCGCAGAGCGGGAGCCGTACATAATATGGAATGCAACAACGCTACATTGCGAATACTTTCGCGCAATTTGTTGATGGTACATAACATCGTCCAGGATGTTAAATTTATGTTGTCATAGAGTCCCGATCCAAAAGGTAGGTGATCAATTTTTAATTGAATTTTATTTGTATTTTCTTGTGCCAAATCTACTTAAGCTACACGAGGTTAAACTTTTAGTAAGAGGGATTACTGAACTCTAACCGTCGCATATCTGGGAAGCCAAATCATGGATGGATTATTCCACTTTAATTAAAAGAAAATAGTTTCTATGATTCTATTTATGTGGGGTAGTTATATTTCTTGATGATCCCGGAATAATTATTCTCTGGCTGGGTTCTGTAGTTAACAGATTTTTAAAAAAGTAGGGCAAGGTAAGTGTAACGTCATCATCTTTGTAAAAGGGAAGCTAAGTAGGTAATGTCGAAGTGCAACTCTCGTGGAGATTAGTAAATTGGTGTTACGGATCGAGATAGTGAGCATAATGTGTGGAATAATAGGAAGCCAACTGCCCACGACAAACAGATGAGAGTTTTGTAGTTTAAAAACCTGCAATGAGTTTATACTCACACGTTGTCATTCATATCAAGTCAAGGGTGCTGTGAAGAGTGTTTTCTAGACAAGCTGTTCTGTGTTTAAAGGTGTAGCTGTGCAGCAAATAGTTAGCATTTAATGAATTATGATTTTTACTCTTGGGGGAGGATGTGGCATCCCTAAGTGCACAGTCTTGAAGTTGAGTTTGGGCTCTTGGAATCGAGCGTGTATAAAACGAGATAAAAGTGGAGGTGTGTTTTCTAAAGTGAATATTGTTTCGTGGTTTGTAATATTGTGTAATGCCGAATATTACAGAACGGACGTCCCAGATCAAGGTCAGATAGTTATTAAGGAAGTGGTGGTGAATTAACAGTAATCTCCAATAAACGGCACCGTAGTTTAAACAAGGAGTTTAACTTAGCTCTCCCGAACTTCCCTGCAACTAGTTTAGAGTGGTAAGCGTGCCGACCCTAGGGATTATAAGGGGGTCACTGCACTTCTACCGATTAGCTATCAGCTAGTCTTACAATCTTCAGATATTTGTCCCTCTTTGGCTGAACAATTATGGGGCCAACACAGCTCTAATCGGTGCTATAAAAACATTTAACCGCTACTCAGAGTACTTCGACTTTGACGTTTCGCGTGATGTACTCCGAAGAAAAAATCTTAGAGTTTTAAGTCTAACGTAGATTACCGCTTTATGTACATTGTCTTTAATTGTAGTTTTTCATTTTAATCAATATGTGATCTGTTGATTAAAAATAAATAATAATAATAATAAATAATAATTTCTTAATATTTCACTAGTTATGTACACCTCAAAACACCACAGACGAGGCAGTTCCATCCAAACAAAAAAAAAAATCATTTCTTTCGTAACAAAAACGTTGGATGGCAGTCAAACTTACCAACGCGCCGGGCGAACTATGGAGTTTAAATCCTTGCGCTTCAGGTCCCTATCAGCTAACTGAGTAAATTGGCCAACCAAAGCTTCCAAAACGGGGGAAAGAATCATGACCAAAGGTAGAGTTTGTCCACACAGCTGTGCTGTTCTCTAATGTAGTGCGTTCTCTGCAGCCTCAACTAAAATTTCCATAAACACTATGTCGTGACTGGTGGTTCTCAAACACTTCACTGGCTTTTCTTGAGCCTTCAAATACAAAATTTTTAACACGAATCACCGGGACTTTTTTAATTTTTATTTCGTCATTGAAAACATTTCGGATCTGTTCTCATAAACATCTCTTAACGAACTGCCATCAAATCGATGCTTGGACGGCATCCATAAATTACGTCCCCCCGTATGTCACAAATCGTAACGCTTCGACGTACCCCCGTATGAAAATTACGTAACGCTGATAATGATTTAATTATAACGCTACAGTGTATATTTGGAAGTACAGTATAGTAAATTATAATAAAAAAGAAATAATTTATTAAAAAAAAACAAATATTTACATAAACTTTGTTTCACAATTAAATCCTAATTTTCCACATATCTTAAACACTTGTTACGCGTCATTTATATTTTTAAGTGTTATTACACCTAATGTTTATTTTCCTTGCTGCTACCGCAGCTGTTTTCTTTTGGCCAATCATTCTTTCTGAGGGCTTTCCGGATTTAACCAAATTGACCGAGGCTGATCGCGAACAGGGAGATTGTTTGCCGGCGTGACGTGTGAAGAAGAGAAAGATGAAGAAGGAGAAGAAGAAAATATTCTAACAACTTTTGGGTTTTTCCTAGAAGCAATAGTCTTGACCCTAATGGGACAGTCTATGGAATTGGAGGAATGATTACCCGCGCAATTCGCACACTTGAAAATTCAAACTGTGGTTTATCACCACCAAAAAAGGAATTAGACCTCGATGTACTTTGGAATCACGTCTTGGTGCTCAAAGTGATTTAATGTAACCTGTTCTGATTCAGCGCCATAGACTCTTTGTTTAACGTTCTCAGACGTGGTCAAAAATGGGTTGCCTGTTTAGGGTATTACTAATGGGAAAAAACCAAGTCTCAAGGCACATGCGAAGGCTTGGGAATCTCCCAGAAATGCAAACAATATTTCTTCTTCATTTTCTGATCCTAACTATGTTGTTGATTTGGAGGAAATTACTGAGGAAAAATTAAAATTTTTGCATAAAAATTTAATGAAAATGGTGGAACTTATGTTGAATTAAAATTCTATGTTTGAACTTTCCATTATGCTTACAAAATTATTATGACTTTTCGAATCCCTCATGGAACCAAAGAGATTTTAAAATATTATGAATTGGAACTTAAGATCTTTGCTGGCTAACCAAGATGAACTCTTTTTATTTTTGAAAACTCAAAACATACATATTGCTGCCATCAGGGCCGTAGGAAGAACCGACTCATGGGGGGTGTTTTGGTGACTAATTTTTACCTATGATTTTTTGCCCAACAATACACGAATACAAAAAAAATTAACAAATAATGTTTGTTACTATATAATTACATATTAATTTTTAAGTACTTTGACATCAACAGTTTTCGTATTAAATCGTAACTTCAAAAAGTTGGTCCTAAACCTCAATTGTAAGCTTTATAAGCTTTCATCGATGGTTGAAATCTTTGAATTTGGTTAAGAGTCTGATAGATCAATTTTAGTTGATTTGGGCATAAAATAAGCTTTTTTAGTAGAGTTAAATTTCTTTTAAAAAAATTATTCCATACTCAAATCAAACAAACCCTCTTTCAAACAATTTTCTATTTGAAGGTTTTAACCTTTGCTGAAAATAAAACAAATTGAAAAAAAAGCAAGAGATAAAAACCATCAGCTTTTCGGATCAAATTTTCTTGATGCAAATTTGAACCAAATTAATAATAAAAGTATGAAATTTGGCTTTAAAAAACTGCAATAATAACACATTGCGAACCAAACATGAGGTATTTCGTTTTTTTCGCTAGCCGCTAGTATGCTCCATTGAAAAGCATAATTCAAATGTTTTGAATCTCATAATGAAACCTCATTCTACAAAAAGTAACACAACACTTCACGTTACTCAAATGTCTACATTAAATTAGCAGAATTTAGTCTATTTTTTTCTGAAACGTAAGATGCCGAATTTTGATGTTCCTAATGTGTTAAAAATAAACATACACTGGGAAAATATAGAATTTTGAGTTGAGTTTTGAGGTGAAGATTTTTTTTAAAAGTATTTTTTTTTTTTAATAAAGAAGATAATAAGAATCAATTATATGATGAAAATCTTGTGGATAAGTTATTTAAACAAAATTTGTTTTTTTTTGCGGATAAACAAAGAACCAAAGTTCCACCGTTTAATTGTGATTTTCAGCTGAATTGTGTTTACAAACTAATTTTGTTTTAAAAATTGGAATCTGGAAATTGGATTGACAAGCACAATTAACACATTAAGCACCGCGAAGAAATCAATGACGAGAAACACCAAAAAGTGGAATTCTGTATGTCAGAACCCGTGGACTAAATTTCACAAATTGAGAATTTTCAAGTAACGGCAAATGTTTTGTCGAATAAAGTTTAGCACTCAAATTCAGTCCATTCGAGTTATAATTCGAAGTGTAGCACACTGTCGGTAAGCGAAATTAAAAAATTGTGCTTCAAAATTGTATATGACCCATTCCAAGCAGCCCTCAACTGGAGAACTGTTTTTCATTTTTCATTATTCAAAAATAAATTACATAGCGTTAGAAAGGTTATTTCTTGAGTGTCATTTTCCATTAAAAGATTTTCATCTACCTTTTTTTAGAATTGAGTATGTTAACGTTGAAATTTAAAAATTTTAGTATGAATTTAAATTGATTTTTGCAAATAGTCTTTATTTATAACATAACTTTGTCAAAAATCTAGCTATGTGAAAACAAATTACTGCAAAATGATGGTAGAAAAGCCATCTTTTAAGCATGATATAAGATAAATAACAGTTACTGCAAGTTTACGTTGATAAAGGTATCTATTTTTAAGCGTTGTGACGTCACGAAAATTCTACTGTTTTTTAATTTATGATTTTGTGAAATTTCACATATTGTCAAAAATTGGAGGTCTCTTCAAACTTTTTGAGTGGAATTTAATGCAATTTTTAGATTGAAAATCGGCTTAGCAGGTTGTGAGTTGCACCCGGGTAAAGAATGCGTTGTGACGTCACGAAAATTTATTTACTTTTTTTCGAAAACGTTCAAGACTTTTTACTTCAACACTATGATAGTATTTCCACTGATAAGCTGATGTAACTCTGGGCTCCCTTTTCATCAACCATCGTTTCAATAGTTAGTGATTATACCGTTGATAGTGATGGCGCTAGTAGAATAGGAAATGCTCACACAGGAGCCTCTGGTTCGGAAATGATGAGCTAGATGTCGCCCAAAATTTCTGGGCGATAAAACATTCTTTCGTTTGCTTAGGGAATTACATCAGTTTATCAGTGGTATTTCTTCAATACAAGTTCAACACAACAATGTGCTTCAATAAACGAATTCATTTATCAAGTTTTTAAAGAAACTATTTTTTTTTGCATTAACTTAGTTGTTTTTAAACATTTCTAATAAAACATATAAAAAGCGCTTAAATACGCTTGATTAAAGAATAAACAAACTATCAAACAAATGAAATCCTCATCGATTTTGTAAAAGAATATTTGTGAATCATAAAGATCTGTGGTTTGAATAAAAATCTTGCGAAAGATCAAGTTCTTCATATATCTATGTTGGAATGAAAAACACCGCTAGTAGCTTCTATTTCTTTCTGGCATTATGTTCAAACAAAATAAGTTCCATGAAATAAATGTAATGAGATTCAAAAAATCTTTGAACATGGTAAACTAAATAGATTAACTTTTTTATTAAAAAATTCATTAGATTTTCATAGAAAATTAATTCATAAAATTAATTTAATTATTTTAATAGAAAACCGCCCTTATTGAAATTTCCACCTCAAAGAATGTCACTAGAAAATCGAAATCGAACCCCGTGTTCACATAAAATCTTACAAAAGAGACTTCGAACTCAATTACAAAATTAAATAAATTCAAATATGTACTAGCACAAGGTCTCATGCAAAATTTGGGTCAGATTATTCTAAGGGAAGGGGTTGCGCAACGCACCTGAAGTTTATATGGAATTATGTAGATTTTGTTCGGCATGATAAAAAAATACCGTTTTTCGTCAATAATTTAAGTCTTTATTAACCAATTTTTCTTTTAATTTGAGTATTTTAAAGCTTTGATTATGACAATATTTTACCTGAGGAACGCGTTGCGATGAGAGTTATCATAAAACAGCTATAACGTTCAAAATTAGCGTCGATTAACAATCATTCAGGTATTTTTTTGTATTTGACCCATCAGAAGCTTATTATTGAAACTCAAAAACCTTTTTAACTAAACCATTGTCGAAATGGGATCTTGAGATAAACTATTTGTCATAATGAAAGTTATGTGAATGACTATAATTAAAACAAATCAGCCGATATGGACTTCAGAAATTGGTGCATAACTTGGTTTTAATGTCCTTCCAAACCCAATTTCTCATAATTCCATACAAATTTTAGGCTCATTGTGCCCTCCATTTCCGTGGGCCAATCCCCAAATTTGGCACTGGACTTTGTGTTAGGCCTAGGATCTATTTAAGCTTGCAACTTATAAGATTTTCATTAGATGGCTGATTTACGCACTCTAGTGTCGATTAACTATCTTTGAAAAGATCGAAGGCTTTGAAATTATCATTTATTTTTCCTTTCCTTTGCAATTAAAGATTAAAAATATTCAGAAACACATTTCAACGCTTTTACGAATTAATATTTCCTAGTTTTAGTTTTGGCCTAAATAATATTCACATGATCGCACAAAACAACTTCGAATAAAATTGATGTGAGCAGTGTTGCAAACCTTATCTGCTTATATGGGCCTTTGAGATTTAATTCCTTTTAATTTTTGGGAATAAATGGATCGATTTCATCACCAAATCACATTATTTATTAAGTTTTTAAGCATTTTAAGTAAATTGAGCATTCATTTTAAGATTATTCTTTGATTCATTTCATGTAGCTAACCATAAAATTTCGTGACGTCACAACGCTTTGCAAAACCCTGGTTTAAAAAAATGGTGCGTTGTGACGTCACGAAACTGAATCGCTCTAAAATAAATTGAAATCAAAATTTGAAAAAATCAAAAACAGCGATTTGTTGGTTGTAATGAATCGATACTTTCCTGAAATTTTCATAAAATTTGATCAAATAGAAGAGCAGAAAATTGCGGAGTTGTAAAAAAAACTGAAAAGTGGGAAAAGAGGCGCGTTGTGACGTCACGACTCCTTTTGCTTATATTTTGTTAACTGTTTATTCTATACAAATACATTTGGTTTCAAATTGTAGAGAATTAAATTTTGACCTTATAATGTACAATTTTTAACAATGTGCGATATGACTTGTAAAACTTACGTACAATATACCAAAAAATTGTTTTGCAAACGTTGTGACGTCACGCTGGAATGGGTCATATAAATTTCCATACAGTTTCTGAAATGAACAAAATATATGTTTTGCGAATCTTGTTCCACATCAGAATTTTATGAGCCAAGTTAAAGAGCCCTCATTCATGAATTTATTATTGAAATTCTGTACTTCAGGTTTAATCTAAATTCACGATTTAAATTATTTATTTTTTATCTGTATTCTGAATCAGAATTAAAATATAAATTTACAAAGATGTTAAGCTTAATTTTCAATTTTGGATTGCCGTTCAAAAGCTTATTTTAATTATGTGTAAGAATTAAGTTCAAGAAATTCGAATTTGAATATAAAATAAAATGTCTCTTTTCTCATATTGGGAAAACTATTATCAATGAATTGAAAATGCATATGATCTCGAAAAACATGATTAAAATTTCATATGAAATGCAAAACCAAATTTCAACCAAATTTGAAAATAATTCTTGTGATTTCTTCTGATTATTCGAACTGAAACTCAAGAATCCTGAACAGGACAGAATCCTAAGTACGAAAATAGGAATACAATTTTGATTATGGTATGTATGGTTTAAGAACCTCCGAAATGGGTTTTATTTTATTCGAAATTTAATATTTAGACCTGAATTTCGATGACCAAGTGAGAAAATTTTGAAAAATTGTAGCAGAATTTTGGACTTCAGGTTGGGTTTTTGAGGTTTAGGCATTAGTCTAAATTTATGCCCTTGATTAAACTTACTTAATTTGAAACTTATCATAATTTGGTTCTTAATTTGAAAATTTGAGTATAGATCTCGCTTGCTGTTTTGGATCCTCATGGGGGGGGTTTAACCCCCAAACCCCCCCCCGTTCCTACGGCCATGGCTGCCATCACTGAAACTTTTTCAAAGCCAGACATTAGTTTTGTTTAAAATTTTACGAAATAATCGACTTGATCGACAAGGTGGGGTGTAGTTAGAGACAAAAAAGGTAACTTTACTCCATCAACCTGCATTTTCAACAGAAAGTTCACAGATTAAAATAGGTATCGATTTTTTCATTGAAATGAGGAATGCCACAAATGGAAACTTTACAATCCATCTTTCTCCATAGATAAATCAACGGATGCCACCCGTTGAAATCGATGTTGGTCTGTTGTTCGGTACTTACCGTCTGAGGATCGATGTGTTGTGTTTGTCGTGCTTCTTGGCGAGGTACAAAAGTTTTTTCATCAGTGTCAGGAACAGTAGCAAGAAAAGAATCACAAACAGCGATTCGATGACAACCAGCAGAATGAAACCGAACGAATCGGCCGTGTGCCACCAGTGGGCCGGCGACTCGAAAAGGACGCTGTAGACGAGGGGCGTCGTGGCGGCGCAGAGCACCGGCAGAAACCAGCTCAGTCCGATGCTGCCGGAGATTCCGGTGGCCAGACTGCCGGCTGCGGCAGTCAGTTTGCGGGGTCCGAGCTCGGTCGTGACCAGCACCGTGATGGCCACCAGGGTTGATGAACTGAGCAGCAAAAAGGCGGTGAGCAAGGCGATGACCACGTTGAACCATTCCTAGTTTGAGATAACGCCGAAGGAGAAGAAGAAGGAGAAAAGAAAGCAAAAGTGTATCTGATTACTCCGAGTGTCTTTTTTGCTAAGAAAAAGGGGGAAAAGTTTTAATTTTCGTCGTCGATTGATTTAGTTTCATTGCTCTGTGTTTGAGATAAATTAATTGCGACTATCGAGCATGGTTTTGTGATGATTCATCTGTGCTTGTAGCAGTGAAAAGATCGTTTAGTCAATCTGGAAATTTAGCTTGAGCTTTGTATCTTTTAAAACTAACTTGATTTAAAAAAACATATTTTTGTTTTTCTTTAAATTTACGAAACTTTACCATCCTTGTGGCATTCGTGTCTTGAGTGTGCGAAAGCGAAAATTTCAATTTGATTGGCCAGCAGGCATATAACGAAAATGTTTTTAATTTTGAATCGAATAGATTTTATAATTTTTTTCCGTTATATAAACAGTTCTAAAGATGATTGAAAAATATTAAATAAAGTAAACTGAAACGTAAACTAATTAGCAGTTATTATTACATCTCCGAGAAAAATGAACCAACAATCGAAAATCTTTTCTAGTGGCTCAACGATTGATATAAAGATGAAGAAGGTTGATATCTGGAGTTAATTTGATTCTTAGATTGCTCTTAGCCTATCTATATTATAATTTAAGCCAATCCTTAGCTAACAACTTATTTAAACTGTTAATTTTTCGCACAGTAAAACGTGAATAACTTTGAAACAACAAGTTGTAGTCATATTCTTTCTTCTGCAAAATTGCACTTCATAACATTCTCAACAATTTCTTAGTTTAAAATTATCATTACTAAGAAAATTAGGAAAAATATAAGGGGTCGTTTAACCTAATGGCTAAAGTTTTTGGCTAATAAGCCAGAGATCCAGAGGTCCAGAGATCTAATCCCATCTAGGTTAAGGTAAATGTGAAAGTCTTAAGAAGTAAAATGAACAAAAATAGAACGAAATGAAACAAGTTATCAAAGAGAACGGATACTAGACCCTACGGACTATAAAAAAAGATAGTAGACACGAACCAACCAAAGGTTAAAAGTCTTTACAATAAACACAAAAAATATAGAAGAAAACACATATTTGATACTTTCTTCAATATCTGAAAATTTTATTCGGAAAAGGGGTCGAAAAATGGCCGTTTTTCAAAAATCGAGCCAGTAGAACCTCCAAAACAGCATTTTTATGAGTTGCCGCCATGATTTTCGAAATTTTCAATAATCAGTCAATAAAAGGAACGTAAATATCTGATGAAAAATCAATCATTTTAAAAGTGCGAATGGAGCGGGGAGGTATTTTTCCCAAAATCTGTCTATAAAAATTGCAGTTGCTAATTAGTCTACAATTTATTTGCTGCACACTGCTCTTTCTCCTTCCCGTGAATAACCTTTCCATAAAATCATAGGTGTTTTTAAAAGACATACACCGTCTTAGCCGATTAAGGCTTTACAGACTGAATAAATGACGTGGACAACTTGAGATTAATATTTAACACCCAGTACCGAGATGGGAATCGAACCCATGCCATCGGTGGACCAGCGATTACCGTCTTACCACGCTAACCACTCGACCACCTAGTGATCCACATTTGAAGGGGGGTTTGTTTTTCGTCTTCATGGTAGAGGCGTCGCGAGCCAACGTCGCGAGAGGATAGTAACTATGGCATAACATAGTGATTAGTGGGACCATTTGGGCGCATATTTCTCAACCAAGCATATTTTCAATGCACGTGGTGGCGATATGATGCCTAGATGTGTTTTTTTCTTCTTGATTCCTAGCTCATTTGTACAGCACATTTTTATGAATGAGGCCTAGATGTTTGTAAATAATTTGATTTCGTGCTAGTTATAGCAGCAATTGCTGTTTAAAAAAATATGAATTTAGTACTGATGGATACGAAATAATGGTATGACTCTTTGTGGACGTGTGAAGATGTACAGACAATTGTAGAATTCCATACGCCTAAGGTTCAGAAAAGGGGTAGGCTTAATAGCGGCACGTTATATTAACAAACGCGAAAATAGTGCCTTCAATCCGCCTACAAGAGCCGCACCGTTTTTGTACAAAACCAACCCTTGTATAATTGTTGTTTTAACGAAGTGTCAAACGTTTTTAATTTTAACCAGTCCAAAGATGTATTTAAAAATATTATTCGTAGTCTTAGAACATAAGTTAACATAAATAAATAAATAATTCAAAATAGATTTTATAGGTTATGTTTTTAAAGCCCGAATGCACAGAATGTATTGTTTTTTTTTGCTTCCAATAGTGAAAGCTAACATGAAAAAATGCTTTCCATAAGAAAAAGTGAGGATATGCATTTTCTTGAAGAATTTTTAGCTAAGAAGGTGAACAATTTGACTAAATACATAGAAGAGACTTTTGATCCGCTTTTTTGTTGAAAAGTTTTTTTGTGATTGATATTTCAGTGGCAGCTGAACTTTTTTTTTTCAAATATGACATGAAAGTGTTTAAAATAATATTCACTCCTGTCGTTTCACATGGTGGAACAAGTTCAAACGCGCTTTTTAGCCATAAAACATCTACCTTTTGAGAATTTCCTCTTCAAAATGGTTCAGCTTCAAGTGCGAAAGGTCAGAAAGGGGTATGTCGTGTGTTGAACCTGAAGTGGATGTTCAAAATTAATGTCTTTGTAAATTAAGGTCTTTTGCTTGAAACAGAATTCAGTAAAAGTGGAGTATTGTGTTTTCACTTGCCTCAATAAGCGGGAGAAATGTTAACTTAGAAACTTCTTTTTGGCAACATTTTTGAATTTTTAAGTTTCAGCAAGAGTTTCTTGAGAACTGATTTAGTTTTTAAGAATAACATATTTTTCTTAGATTCATTAAAGTTCAACTATGGTAAAATACGTTTGCACTTGCCCGGTGTATCTGAATTGAAATTTAAATTTGAATTGAAGATTGAAATTAAAAAATAGAAGCAAGAGAAACTTTGATAACTGTTACCCTTCTCGGCGCAAAAATCATCATTTTGAGGTTTTGTGTTATGTTTACATGCAAATTTTTAGAAAATATTCTTACCACCGTCGAAACATAGAATTTATTTTTGGATCCATTCACTTTTTGAAAATCTGTTTTCAATCGATTGTAAGGTCTGTAAATTGAAATCTTGAAATGTCTTTTAAAGACCCTCAGCAGAAGAAAAATTGCTGTGATTCAGCCGAGTAAAAAATTTAAACATATTTTTGGCGAAAAAAAAATATCAACGTGATTTCAACAGGGAAAGGTATTTGGGTACGAGATATATTTCTATTTTCAAACCTTCAAAGATCCTCCCCGTTCCTACGGCCATGCCTCATGACTAAGCTTGCCAGATTGCCCGGTTTTATCCGGGTTTGCCCGGATATTTGATGCAAAATTCCGAGAAAGTCCGGTCCGGCCCGGCTGCCCGGATATCGTGAAAAAAGTCCGGATATTGCCCGGATTTTTTCACAATTTTCACAAAGAAACCAAAAAAAAAATCAATGTTTTTGAGTAAGTTTCAGCAAAATCGATTAACGGTATGGACATTTTCAACGGTTGTTTCAAAAGATTTCGCTGATTTAATTTTAAAAACCTTTAAATATTTATGTGTTCCAAAAAGTTTTAGGAAGTCTGCAATTACATTAATAAAATCTTAATTTCATTTTTTTTTTGCATATTTTCTTTGCTTTTATATATAATAACACCTAAATTTTTCCCGGTTATTCCCGGTTTTTGGATTTGGAAAATTGAAATCCAAGCCCGGATTTTGCCAGGTTATTTTGAAAAAATGCCCGGAATTGCTAGGCCCGGATGGGAGTGGAAAAAATTCTGGCAACCTTACTCATGACTATTGGACTTAACATTAAGACTTCAGACAAATAATTTATAATAAAAAATACAACAGAATTAAATTTAAATTCCGTACTTATGTTACAGAAGTCCCATAAACAGGTACAACAAAGCTTACTCAGCTCCATCACTGATATAAAGTACGTTCTATGCAGCTAAAAATTTAAGTTTTTATTGATACTTTCAAATTTCAAAACAAGTCCTTATGATCTTCTTTTCTTCAGCTTCCTGAGGCCTTTTAATTCAGCTTCCCAAAAATCGTAAAACGAGCCAAAAACCCTTCTCTTGATTATTCATAATATTCAGTACAAGGTGACGCCACGATGCCATGTGCCGAATTCCAAACTCGAAATATTGCTTAATTGCTTCTTTCGTACATTTCCTAAAAATATCCTTTAAGAATGGTCACTTGAGTAGGGGAGTGTGGGGTATCATGGGCCACTTTTTTTCTTTGCTTCATAACTTCTTCACTATAAATGATAAAAAGAAAAAAAATGGAAAGGTTTTCTACATTTTTAAGGTAACATTAGGCTTTATTTAATTTTTTTAAATAAATTAATTTCCTCGAGTTCTGTCTGTCTAAAAAATTGTTTTTTTTTTAATTTGAAATATGGTGGGGAATCATAGGCAACCAAATCAAATTTGACTAGGTTACGTGTAAAGTTTAGGAGATTACCCAAAACTGAAAATTCCTACTTCATTTAGTTATTATTAAGCGAGAGAAAATAAAAAAGAGAGTTGTGTATGATCGAATAATTTCTAAATCCTGACTCGTGAACGTTTCGGCAAAATTCCTATTTTTCATAACTCTTCATTTGGCATAAGAAAACTTTACTGTTTGAAAAAATGTATTTTAGGTTCTGAATGTGTATAAAAAAATAAAAATATAGGTGGCCTAAAATACCTCAAAATATGTGGCCCACGACTGATGTTTTATCAAAAATTCCTTTTCCACCAGAAAGATCATGACAAAGCTAAGATCATAAGCGTATGAGCGTGTTTTGGTTATGAACTTTAGGTTCTCCACCGATGCAATAAGTGGATGCTTGTTTAATTATGTGAATAATTTTTTAAAAAATTTTTAAGCTTCATAAAAAAAGAAGTATATGATGCGTGCTTTAGTCAGCAATAGAAAAATATGCTTACGCGATGCGACGACGGTGGGCCACAGGTATTCAGAGTGGCCCACGTTTCCCCATGGCCCAAGTTACTCCTCCCTCCCCTAGGAAATTACTTTTAAAAAAAAAAACCCCTGGCTTGGGGATCGAACTCCGACATTCGTGGTGAGAATCAAACACGCTACCACAAGACCACGCCTAGATGTTGTTTTCACTGAAACTAAAAGTTGAAGTGGTGATGTGATTTTAAATGCACCTCAATGCACTTTTTGTGAGTCACTAAATCCGTTTGAAGCTCTTTTGTGCCCTTTATGTGACTTAAGTCCCTTACAACATATAAATCATTTTTGCAACTTTCAAGTTCAATTATGAGTACATAAAGTTCACTCATGGAAATTGGGCAGAATAAGTCCCGTTTTGGAAATTGTTTGACCTTTATACGACTTTAGTCTCTTACAACGTACATTGAAACCATTTTAGCAATATTCAAGTTCATTAATGAGTACATCAAGTTCATTCAAGGGAACTGGACAGTTGATTCTCTTTTTCTAATTAATATGTAACTTTCAAAGCCCTCATTTAAGTTAATTTGTAACTTTTGGTTGCTTGGGATAGAGATACAGACAGATCAACAGTGAAGTTCAAAACCTAAAACCGGATTTTATTCAGATCCACAATCTTAAATGAAAATCATACGGTCAAAATACAAATGAAATTCAAATACAAAATTAAGAACTAAAGCTACAAGCAGAGGGAAGCAGAAGTTGCAAAATTTTCATTTCAAATGAAATCAAATGAAATTTATAAAATGTAATACGGATTCAAACTAAAAATATTTTTTTTTAATTTTTTAAAAAGGTTTTTTAAGAAGGTTTTGTCTAAATTTGACAAAAGTCACCTTCGAAAACAACAATTCAGAATATAAATTAAATTTTCAAGACACAGAACCACAAATCTGGAATAAGATGAGATTGAAAATATAGAAATATTCATGCTTAGAGAATCGGTCAATAAAACTCGAACTTCAACTACGAGCGGTTTTTTTTATAATAATAATTATGATAGCTCGCGTGAGCTTTCATTACGTCGTATGAAACATCTTAAGAATTCACAGAAAACTGCTGCAAAAGTTATCAAAACAACTTTAACATTTTTATTTCACATATACATATAGGTTAAAATCGCATTAAAATGATAACTCATGTCATTAAAAACGTTACTGCGAATCGCAATTCCAACTAACGCAAGTAAAAGGTCGTAAAAATCGTTACTCAAACTCGGATTAAATGGTTTGAATCGGATATGATAAAAAGTCCACCATGTTTGCAGATTTTGAAGACGATTTCGTTCCTTTGCTTTCTCCCGCGTGGGGTGGGTCAAGTGGGAGAACAGCTCTGTGACCAGCAGTGCAACCAGATTGGTAAAAATCAGATGGTGTATTTGCAAGAATTGACAGAGGCAGCAAATATTGGCGCTGGCAACGGTTCGCATGCGTTGAGAGAAAAATCTTGCGCTCTGATGCATTATTTCAGTATGTACGAATATGGTGTCGAATATCGTCCAAATCGAATACTCTTATCGTTCAGGGCAGAAATTGAAAATATGTATGTATATTGCCTCCATTTTTGTAGGTAATTGCGGTTTTTTCGAGTTTAATACGATAATTTTATAACGTATATGAGACGTATAAAAAAGTTGTTAAGAAATCTACCTACAAAAATGTTTGCTGGGAAGTGTGCTTTCCAGATTGCCTGGTTTCTTTAATTTTCTTCCCAACAAAGCCCGAAAAAACTTACAAATTGAAAGGATTTCAAATGTTAACTGTTGTTAACTTTCTTCTGTTCTATTTTTTCAATAAATAATCCGGTTTTGTCCGGATATTTAATTCAACGTTTTGGAACAGTCCGGTCCGGTCCGATTGCCCGGAATTCTTTCAAAAATGCGCGGATTTACTCACCTGTTTTAGCAAATAAATAAAAAAAATTTTGTACATTTTTTTATGTATGCCCCCAATACGAAATTTTTCGAGCAAGTTTTATAAAAATAATCATGAAAGGTTTCTTGGAAACCTTGAATACGATTAAAAATCTGTCGGTAAATTTTAATGAACTTTTTTTAAATTCTTTTTCATAATTTTTGATAAGTAGTTTGATGAGTTATTGCCTGGATTTGTCTGGCCGGATACGTGGTGAAAAAATTTTAGCAACCTTATGTACTATCTATTGTAGTGTATGCATTCCAGATTTCTTGGATTAATTCGGACATGCTCGGGTTTTCAAAGTAGAAAACAAATAAAAAATACTGAGGTCTAAATTAGACTCAATTGTTCTGTGCTTGTTTTTCCTGAATTGTTTTTTTCTATTTGAAAAGAAATTTGAACGCTGCTGACGTGTTTCGATAAAAAAAAATTAAAACTTGAGGTGGTTTCAGTCATTTTCTTATAGATGTTTTTTCGAGTTATCATCAATTTCTGCTAAGATTTGTCCGGGTTTTATTTTGAAAAATTCGAGATTAAATGCCCAGGTATTGCCCAGAATTATAAAAATTTGTGCCAATTTGTTCAGCCAAAAAAAGGCGGGAAAATTCTGCAATGCTTTCTTTAGTGGGTACCCTTAACTTATATTAGAGTAAAACTATTCGAGATGTTTTTTCAAGGGGGCCTCCTTACTTGTTATATTAAACATTTTAATTCCAATTTTTATTTTCTTTCTTAGCTTTCTAGAACTTAAAGCAGTACGATTAAAGTAATGATTAAATTTTCCTTCGAGGTGCCTAGCCGGACGGGCCGGGGCAATTGCCCCCCATTGCTCTTCCTCTAAAAACGGCCTTGCATCAACTTCTTCTTCAACAGTGAACTTAATCGATATATTCTTGTTCGAGTGTTGATTGTCGTATTCTGTGATACGTGGTGTGTTATTAATGTAATTCCTAAACGTTCGTCTTTCTGACATAAATCAAAAGAACACTTCTGTTGAATTAGGGAACTACTACTATACTGAGTTAAGTAAACGTTCTTATAGTCATTTTTGGAATAAGAATAGAACGGTTTTAAGTTTGCCAAAAATTTTCATTTTCTGTGGCACTTCTTTCAACCGAACTTAAATTTCGATTACAGCATGAAAGCGCAAAAAAAAAAAACAGGAGTCAATAAAAAAGCTCATTTATCGAAGCCACACCATGATTGCTTCCGTCAACATAATTTCCGTCGATACAGATGAGAGAGGAAAAAAAACAGAACATTGAGAAGCCCATCGACCCTCCCCAAATTGATCCCCGACGTTCTCCGGCTCGGTCGACGACGGTTGGTTGTCCGGTCTAGGTGCCAATCATTTGCTAAAATGCTTCCGATTATTACTGATGATGGCGGGAGGGGTGGGGTAGGCCATAAATTTCATTCGCACACTCCCCCGATTGATGGCCGGCCGACCGGGAGTTTCTGTTGATCGTTATGTAAGGTCCAATAAATTGGAACCGCCTTGGCCCGGCTGCTTGCTTCAGGGGCGAGAATCACGATCTCAACATTCATCCACACACACAGACGCGTCGAGTCAGCCAGTGCCATAAATTTCGCAGGTGCGAGAGAGGCTTTTCCGGAAATCAGGTGGAAAGATTCCTCGACGAAGATGGAAAAAGGACAGAGCCAGAAAAATGACCGCTTGACATTTGGCTGAACCGATACTCGAGGAAGTGCGTGAAGACGTGACGAGATGAAACCGGAAGCTGCCTACGCGACACTTCAAAAGGCAAAGGATACCTATACCGAAAGATTTGAGGGAGAAGTTCTGGAAAATGTGAAAACAGAAACGCTCGTTACCACCTTCTTCCCCCTTTTGCTTTATCGGCTGCTGTCATCGACGATATCGGGTGGACATTTGGACATGGATGGGCAGGACACAAACGAGAGAGGTCAGGCTCGTTTGTTAAGGCCTACCTACCCTACAACGTCAGAAGTCTATGAGACGGGCAATTATGCTCGATGATGTATACCGGAAATACGAAAGGAACCCTACAGCTTCACGCAGCTCGCAGTTCCGTCGATTCGACAACAGTACGTATGGAAGCGGAAGGAAGGCAACCAAAAGGAAATTGCTACTTATTAAGCAATTTGCAACGTCCGAAGCTATGTGGTGGTGTAGTGAGGTTATGTTTCTCTTGTTGATTTCTACTGCTGATAGGACTAATAGATGATGATTTAATATGAAGCAAATTGAATGGAAAAGCTGAATCGCAAGTCACAGTTCTGGGTGACGTGCTGGCTGTGGAATGGATTAGATTGATTGGATTTTAATAGAATCTTTACGAACGACGGATAGCCGGAAGTTTTGTGGATAAGGGTAGCATAAGCCAGTTCTAGTATTCGCTTCGTTAACGATAAGATGAAAAACTTCTGATTAATCGTTATTTTTTGGACCCATTTTGCAAATGAATGTGTTAAAATAATATTGTCTGTAAAACGATGGATACAAAATTTTATTGAAAATATGCAGAACTTTAAAATGGTAATTTTTTCTATTGGACAAGGGTGATACGGTCAAAATTTGGTCGAGGGAAAACGCGTGTAAATCGGTGAAATCGTTTATTTAAAAAATCAATTTAAATTTCTTTTTCAAGTTTAATTAGTACAAAATTCAGAAAAAATATTCAGTTAGGCTTCCGCCTTTCCAAATCCGAATTGCCAGGCCTTACGCTTAACCTTTTCCATCAGATTTTGTACTGCCACCTTGTCCACCTTCTTCGCCGCAGAAAGCCAGTTTGCCTTGAAATGCTGCTCGTCCTTAGCAGTTTTTTTGGTCTTCTTTAGGTTTCGCTTGACAATAGCCCATTATTTCTCAATTGGGCGGAGCTCTGGCGTGTTGGGAGGGTTCTTGTTCTTGGGAACCACCTGCACGTTGTTGGCGGCGCACCACTCCATGGCCATTTTACCGTTATGGCAAGATGCCAAATCCGGCCAAAACAGTACGGAACAACCGTGTTTCTTCAGGAAAGGCAGCAGACGTTTATTCAAACACTTTTTCACGTAAATTTTTGTCTGACTTTTTGCGACGTGTTCACGTGAGATCGGTCGGGATTAAGTGCTTATTCTGGATCCAGATCTAGGATATTGAACCCTAATCCTGTATTCAATACTTTATTTCGATACCGAATTTCGATTATGACCTTGGATCCCGATCCCGCTTTTTGGATACTTGATTCTGATCTTCAATTCTGATTTCATGTTCTGATCATGGATAATGATTCCGGATTCATATCTTTATTCCAACCATGATCCCGATCCTGAATACTGAATGCTGCTTGATGCTAAATCTTGGGTCCTGATCATGAGTCTGGATCTTAAATTTGAATCCTGGATCCTGATGCCAATCCCTGATTCTGGAATCCGAAAGTTTCCATCTTGAGTCCTGATGCCGGATTTCCTAGATCCTGACTCTCAATCTTGGGTCCTGATTGTGTAACTGTGGAAAGCTTATTTCCGTTCCTGTCGGCTGAACGGGAGAAATGCATCCACTCGCGCCGAAGATCCAACATTTTTTTTTTTCCAAAATTCAGGGAGCTTGAAAATCAGGGAATCAGGAAAAATCAGGGTTACATAAAATGATAGAGCTGAGTGCCTTCTTTGGTCACCGTTGTAAAATGTTGTGGAACTGATACACAGTAACGTTCATAATTATTTAAAATTAACTATAGCTCAGTCCCAAGCAACCAAAAGTTCGGATATTATTCCACTATCAGGTTTGATCAGCCTTATTGAGTATGCTAATACCACTTTTTTTTAGCTCAATTTTTAATTAGCTAAACGAACTTTGAAGTTGACAAAAAGCTCGTGTAAATTGCTAACCAGCTTCAAAAAGCACTTTTATTAGCAGCACAAAAAATCGAAAAAATTACTCTTTCGCTCGTTCAATTCCTTTCTTCTCAAGTCCGCTTATTTGATTTATATTAATCAATCATATTTGTTACTAAAACTCATATTTAAATAACATGTTTTTACCAAGCTTCGAACCCGAGCTCACCGCTTGAAAGTCGAGCTCCATACTTGCTGCTCTATATGAACATCATGAGTAGGCAACGATTTTACTAGATGTGATGATTTTCTTTAAAACGACTTTCAGGTTTCCTACTTAATTCCCCCTTTCAAGTTGTTAAAAAGTTCTTTCGAAACTAAATATGTACTTCACATTTTCTTCTCCCAAGTAACAATGTGTTTATTTATGCAAACGCAAGTTTAAGTTCGAAACAAGTAGATTTAAGCCATTAAATCTGCTTCAAAGTTTCTATATGGCGAAGAAGCTTTTGAACGCCCGTTGGAACGAATTAAAAACTTTCAAGTTTAAAAAAGAGTACAACAAAGATTTTTATACGATTGAGTTGTAAAAAAAGACTTGCAACCCTTTGACTGCTACTTGATGTTGAAAAATGAGAAGTACGTAACAAGTACCTAGTTTATTTTTCTTCATACCAACTTTAAAATTCCCAATAAGTAGAAACAGAAACCAAAACAGTACATTAAAGCTTTTTTGGTTTTGGTTGAACTTGATAAAGAATGAATTTCCATGGAAACGTGTCATCAACCTAAAACACGGTATATTTTTTTTGTTTTCATGTCTTTTACTCATATTTCCTTTCAGAATTGACCAATTTTTCCCCGTTTGATTGACGAAATATAGCGTTTTCCAAACCTGTGATATGTGATTCAGCAGTTGTTTTAAAATTTACCTTTTTGGACTTGTTTTATTCAAACTTTAATATTTGAGATACTAACCTAGCCTTTTGCAAAAAATCTTCATAGTAGTTTTCGCAAAGTGAAGCTTGAATGTGGCAAATATCAAACGTTTTCGTAGCAAAATATACGCATGAATAGTTTTACAATCTCGAAACAATAATTTCGATTTCTATAAAAATGTGAACGAATGTTTGCATACGACAGTCATATATTTCAGTCATTAATTCTCTTGTCGAAGAATATTGATAAAAAGTACATTTGCCTAAGCTGCTGAATTTGAAACACAATAGCAAGTTTTAACTTTGAAATTACAGAAATTGTATTTATTTTTTATTTTTACCCACTCTGTTAAAATGAAATTCCAGTGAAATTTCAAACCAAAGTTAATTCTAGATATTTTTCAAAGGAAAAGTTAAAACGCTACGCAATCTTCAACAAAGAAGTAAAAATAAATAAAAAGATATCAATGATTGCTTTATCATAAAACTGTTTTTCTATAAACGTCTTATCAGTAAAACTGGATGCGATAGACAAATCTGACAAAAACTTCGAGTTCAGGACGCCAAAATGCTCTTAAACTAGTTTTAAAAAATTTTTAGAAGATTTGAATCCAATAGAGTGTGAAGTTATTGAGTTCAAGGTTGGAGTAACACCAAGGAAGCACTGAATTTCTATTGAGTTTTTAACTGACATGTATTAATTTTATGTGAAAACCAAAAAATCTGGCAAAATCAGACTTATTTCCAAAAATTCAGGGAAAAGCGAGGCTTATCAGGTTATCAGGATAGACCTTTAAAAAATCAGGCAAATCCTGAAAAATCAGGCACATTGGCATCTCTGCTCACGACATGACAGTTTTGGCGTTTCAAAACACTCTTCTTGTTGGTCCGCAAGATCCAACAAAAATTCGTAAAATGAACCTTCAGAACACTTTTCTTGTTGGTCCTCTCGATTCAACACAAATTCATCAAGTGAACCTTCAGAACACTTGGTCCTCCCGTTCTAACTAAAATGGATAAAGGAAACCTTCAAAACACTCTTCATGTTGGTCCCGATTCAAAGAAAATTCATAAAGTGAACCTTAATAACACTTTTCTTATTAGTCCTCTCGATCCAAAGAAAATTCATAATGTAAACTTTCATGACACTCTTCTTTTTGGTCCTCCCGATCCAAAGAAAATTTATTATGTGAACCTTCAGAACACTCTTCATGTTGGTTCTCCCGATACCACGAAAATTTATAATGTAGACATCCAGAGCACTTTTCTTGTTGGTCCTCCCAATCCAAAAAAAAAATCATCAAATGAACCCTCAGAACACTCTTCATGATGCCTCATGATGGTTCTACCGATCCAACGAAAATGAATAAAGTGAACCTTCAGAACACTCATCATGCTGGTCCTCCCGATAGAACGATATTCATAATGTTAACCTTCAGAACATTTTTATTGTTGGTCCTCCCAATCCAACGAAAATGTACTAAGTGAACCTCCAAAACACTTTTCTTGTTGGTCCTCCCGATCCAAAAAAATTCATAAAGTGAACCTTAATAACACTTTTCTTATTAGTCCTCTCGATCCAAAGAAAATTCATAATGTAAACTTTCATGACACTCTTCTTTTTGGTCCTCCCGATCCAAAGAAAAATTATTATGTGAACCTTCAGAACACTCTTCATGTTGGTTCTCCCGATACCACGAAAATTTATAATGTAGACATCCAGAGCACTTTTCTTGTTGTTCCTCCCAATCCAAAAAAAAAATCATCAAATGAACCTTCATAACACTCTACTTGAAGGTTCTCCCGATCCAAAAAGAATTAATTGAGCAAAACTTCAGAAAATATTTCTTGTTGATCCTCCCGATCCAGCAAAAATTCATTAAGTGAACCTTCAGAATATTTTTGTTGTAGGTCCTCCCGATCCAAAAAAAAATCATCAAATGAATCTTCATAACACTCTTCTTGTTGGTTCTCCCAATCCAACGAAAATTCGTTAAGTACAGGCATGGAAAATATCGGATCGAAGTACATTCAATCTGCAATCCGTGGTGAACTCATTCAGTTCTAACTGCCAATCGAAGCAATCGGGAAAGGAAAAAGTTCACACACCAGAATGAACACTAACGATTGCAATCCCGAATGCATGAACTTTGAATGGGGGTTTGGGTGAACGAAACGAAGCCCGAAACATTCGCCGCGTCCAATTGGATCGTTTTTTATTTTCACCACGACGTTCGTTGGATGAATTGATTCGCAAGTGAATGTCGAAACACATTCGCCAAACGATTGTATTTAAGATTGCATTCGCGAATGTTTCCGTAACCGGTAAAGGATTGCGCCATCAGGTGCTTGTTTTTCGGCTTATTTTGTGCATGTTTTAGCCCCCGCGCTCGCTGATGGTTTGTTTTCCCATGATGTTATTTCAATTTAGGTATATTCGAATAAGAACATTCAGCATTTATGTAGTTAGTAAAAAAGTTAACTTTTGCACATTGCGTGGTTAAAAAAACGGACAAATGAAAGGGTTTAATTTCCACTCTTTTTCTCGAAGCGTGGAGGTTTGGTCTTTGTCCACTAGAACAATTTTTTGTTGAAATCTAAATTCAAATTTCTAAACCTCAATTCGAAATTTTAATTCATGAATTCTGAATTCTTACTTCTTAGTTCTCAATTCTTAATTTTTAATTCTAGGTTTTTAATAATATAAATTCTTTATTCTAAATTCTATATTCTCAATTCTTAATTCTGAATTCTGAATTCCTAATTCTAGATTCTATTTTCGTATTTTTAAACTCTAAATTCAAAGTTTCAAATTATAAATTGTATATTCTAAATTCTAACTTCTCAATTCTTGATTCCTTGATTCTAAATTCTTAATTCCAATATCTAGATTAATACTTCTTAATTCTTAATCTTACTTTCAAATTCTAAATTCAACTTCTAATTCTAAATTCTAACTTCCAAATTCTAGATTCTAAATTCTAAATACTAAATTCTAAATTCTAAATTCTAAATTCTACATTCTAAATTCTAAATTCTAAATTCTAAATTCTAAATTCTAAATTCTAAATTCTAAATTCGAAATTCTAAATTCTAAATTCTAAATTCTAAATTTTAAATTCTTAATTCTAAATTCTAAATTCTATATTCTAACTTCTAAATTCTAAATTCTAAATTCTAAATTCTAAATTCTAAATTCTAAATTCTAAATTCTAAATTCTAAATTCTAAATTCTAAATTCTAAATTCTAAATTCTAAATTCTAAATTCTAAATTCTAAATTCTAAATTCTAAATTCTAAATTCTAAATTCTAAATTCTAAATTCTAAATTCTAAATTCTAAATTCTAAATTCTAAATTCTAAATTCTAAATTCTAAATTCTAAATTCTAAATTCTAAATTCTAAATTCTAAATTCTAAATTCTAAATTCTAAATTCTAAATTCTAAATTCTAAATTCTAAATTCTAAATTCTAAATTCTGAATTCTAAATTCTAAATTCTAAATTCTAAATTCTAAATTCTAAATTCTAAATTCTAAATTCTAAATTCTAAATTCTAAATTCTAAATTCTAAATTCTAAATTCTAAATTCTAAATTCTAAATTCTAAATTCTAAATTCTAAATTCTAAATTCTAAATTCTAAATTCTAAATTCTAAATTCTAAATTCTAAATTCTAAATTCTAAATTCTAAATTCTAAATTCTAAATTCTAAATTCTAAATTCTAAATTCTAAATTCTAAATTCTAAATTCTAAATTCTAAATTCTAAATTCTAAATTCTAAATTCTAAATTCTAAATTCTAAATACTTAATTCTAAATTCTAAATTCTAAATTCCAAATTCTAAATTCTAAATTCTAAATTCTAAATTCTAAATTCTAAATTCTAAATTCTAAATTCTAAATTCTAAATTCTAAATTCTAAATTCTAAATTATAAATTATAAATTCTAAATTCTAAATTCTAAATTCTAAATTCTAAATTCTAAATTCTAAATTCTAAATTCTAAATTCTAAATTCTAAATTCTAAATTCTAAATTCTTAATTCTAAATTCTAAATTCTAAATTCTAAATTCTAAATTCTAAATTCTAAATTCTGAATTCTAAATTCTAAATTCTTAATTCTTAATTCTTAATTCTTAATTCTTAATTCTAAATTCTAAATTCTAAATTCTAAATTCTAAATTCTAAATTCTAAATTCTAAATTCTAAATTCTAAATTCTAAATTCTAAATTCTAAATTCTAAATTCTAAATTCTAAATTCTAAATTCTAAATTCTAAATTCTAAATTCTAAATTCTAAATTCTAAATTCTAAATTCTAAATTCTAAATTCTAAATTCTAAATTCTAAATTCTAAATTCTAAATTCTAAATTCTAAATTCTAAATTCTAAATTCTAAATTCTAAATTCTAAATTCTAAATTCTCAATTCTAAATTCTAAATTCTAAATTCTAAATTCTAAATTCTAAATTCTAAATTCTAAATTCTAAATTCTAAATTCTAAATTCTAAATTCTAAATTCTAAATTCTAAATTCTAAATTCTAAATTCTAAATTCTAAATTCTAAATTATAAATTCTAAATTATAAATTCTAAATTCTAATTCTAAATTCTAAATTCTAAATTCTAAATTCTTAATTCTAAATTCTAAATTCTAAATTCTAAATTCTAAATTCTAAATTCTAAATTCTAAATTTTAAATTCTAAATTCTAAATTCTAAATTCTAAATTCTAAATTCACAATTCTAAATTCTAAATTCTAAATTCTAAATTCTAAATTCAAAATTCTAAATTCTAAATTCTCAATTCTAAATTCTAAATTCTAAATTCTAAATTCTAAATTCTAAATTCTAAATTCTAAATTCTAAATTCTAAATTCTAAATTCTAAATTCTAAATTCTAAATTCTAAATTCTAAATTCTAAATTCTAAATTCTAAATTCTAAATTCTAAATTCTAAATTCTAAATCTAAATTCTAAATTCTAAATTCTAAATCTAATTCTAAATTCTAAATTCTAAATTCTAAATTCTAAATTCTAAATTCTAAATTCTAATTCTAAATTCTAAATTCTAAATTCTAAATTCTAAATTCTAAATTCTAAATTCTAAATTCTAAATTCTAAATTCTAAATTCTAAATTCTAAATTCTAAATTCTAAATTCTAAATTCTAAATTCTAAATTCTAAATTCTAAATTCTAAATTCTAAATTCTAAATTCTAAAATTCTAAATTCTAAATTCTAAATTCTAAATTCTAAATTCTAAATTCTAAATTCTAAATTCTAAATTATAAATTCTAAATTCTAAATTCTAAATTCTAAATTCTAAATTCTAATTCTAAATTCTAAATTCTAAATTCTAAATTCTAAATTATAAATTCTAATTCTAAATTCTAAATTCTAAATTCTAAATTCTAAATTCTAAATTCTAAATTCTAAATTCTAAATTCTAAATTCTAAATTCTAAATTCTAAATTCTAAATTCTAAATTCTAAATTCTAAATTCTAAATTCTAAATTCTAAATTCTAAATTCTAAATTCTAAATTCTAAATTCTAAATTCTAAATTCTAAATTCTAAATTCTAAATTCTAAATTCTAAATTCTAAATTCTAAATTCTAAATTCTAAATTCTAAATTCTAAATTCTAAATTCTAAATTCTAAATTCTAAATTCTAAATTCTAAATTCTAAATTCTAAATTCAAAATTCTAAATTCTAAATTCTAAATTCTAAATTCTATATTCTAAATTCTAAATTCTAAACTCTAAATTCTAAATTCTAAATTCTAAATTCTAAATTCTAAATTGTAAATTCTAAATTCTAAATTCTAAATTCTAAATTCTAAATTCTAAATTCTAAATTCTAAATTCTAAATTCTAAATTCTAAATTCTAAATTCTAAATTCTAAATTCTAAATTCTAAATTCTAAATTCTAAATTCTAAATTCTAAATTCTAAATTCTAAATTCTAAATTCTAAATTCTAAATTCTAAATTCTAAATTCTAAATTCTAAATTCTAAATTCTAAATTCTAAATTCTAAATTCTAAATTCTAAATTCTAAATTCTAAATTCTAAATTCTAAATTCTAAATTCTAAATTCTAAATTCTAAATTCTAAATTCTAAATTCTAAATTCTAAATTCTAAATTCTAAATTCTAAATTCTAAATTCTTAATTCTAAATTCTAAATTCTAAATTCTAAATTCTAAATTCTAAATTCTAAATTCTAAATTCTAAATTCTAAATTCTAAATTCTAAATTCTAAATTCTAAATTCTAAATTCTAAATTCTAAATTCTAAATTCTAAATTCTAAATTCTAAATTCTAAATTCTAAATTCTAAATTCTAAATTCTAAATTCTAAATTCTAAATTCTAAATTCTAAATTCTAATTCTAAATTCTAAATTCTAAATTCTAAATTCTAAATTCTAAATTCTAAATTCTAAATTCTAAATTCTAAATTCTAAATTCTAAATTCTAAATTCTAAATTCTAAATTCTAAATTCTAAATTCTAAATTCTAAATTCTAAATTCTAAATTCTAAATTCTAAATTCTAAATTCTAAATTCTAAATTCTAAATTCTAAATTCTAAATTCTAAATTCTAAATTCTAAATTCTAAATTCTAAATTCTAAATTCTAAATTCTAAATTCTAAATTCTAAATTCTAAATTCTAAATTCTAAATTCTAAATTCTAAATTCTAAATTCTAAATTCTAAATTCTAAATTCTAAATTCTAAATTCTAAATTCTAAATTCTAAATTCTAAATTCTAAATTCTAAATTCTAAATTCTAAATTCTAAATTTTAAATTCTAAATTCTAAATTCTAAATTCTAAATTCTAAATTCTAAATTCTAAATTCTAAATTCTAAATTCTTAATTCTTAATTCTAAATTCTAAATTCTAAATTCTAAATTCTTAATTCTAAATTCTAAATTCTAAATTCTAAATTCTAAATTCTAAATTCTAAATTCTAAATTCTAAATTCTAAATTCTGAATTCTAAATTCTAAATTCTAAATTCTAAATTCTTAATTCTAAATTCTAAATTCTAAATTCTAAATTCTGAATTCTTAATTCTAAATTATAAATTCTAAATTCTAAATTCTAAATTCTGAATTCTACATTCTAAATTCATAATTCTAAATTCTTTATCCTAAATTCTAAATTCTTAATTCTTAATTCTAAATTCTATATTCTGAATTATAAATTCTAAATTTCAAATTCTAAATTCCAAATTCTTAATGCTAAATTCGAAATTCTAAATCAGATACTAAATTTTTAGTCTGAATTATCAATTCTTAATTCTAAATTAAAAATTAAAATTCATAATTCGTAATTCTAAATTCTTTACTCTAAATTCTGAATTCTAAATATGAAATTGCCAATTTTTAATTTCAAATCCTTTATTCTAAATTTCAAATTCTTAATTCTCAACACTTATTATATGTTCTTAATTCTAAACTCTAAATTCTTATTTCTAAATTTTTTAATTTAAATTCTTCACTTTTATTCTTTGTTTTTTATTCTAAATTCTTATTTCTGAACTCTATTAATCCTAAAATCCTTACTCTTTTTCTATGTTTTTAATTTTAAACTCATTATTCTAAATTCTCAAACCTTCATTTAAATAAATAATCATAAATTTTTATTTCGGAATTCTTTATGCTTAATTCTGATGTTGAAAAGTTTAAATCTGAAATCCTTATTCTTAATTCAAAATCTACAACTAAAAACTCTTCGAAGCTCTCAATTCTAGATTCTTTCTGTATTTAGAATCAAGAATTAAGACTTTATAATTTTAATTAAGAATTAAGAAATGAATTATTTACTAAGACAAATTGAAATTTTGAAATTAAAATATTTTAAATTTTGAAGTAATTAATTTTCAAATTTAATGTTGACATAAAAAATTAAGAATTGAAAAATTATGATAAGAAATTTTGAATTACAATGTAAAATAAACAATTAAGAATTCAAAAACTACAAATTCGATTTCACAATTCAAATTTAAAAATTAAGAATATAGTCTTGAGAATGAAGTGCTAAATGTTTGAAATTCTGTGGTGAGAATTTAAAATTTAGATTTTGGAATTCAGAATTTAAAATTTTGAGTTGAGAATTTAGAATTGAGAATTTAAAATTTAGAATCAAGAACTTAGAATTGGGCATTTGAAATCAAGGATTTGGAATCGTGAATTTAGAATTAAGAATTTAGGATTTAGGATTTAGGATTTAGGATTTAGGATTTAGAATTTAGAATTTGAAATGTAGAATTTAGAACTTAGAACTTAGAATTTAGAATTTAGAATTTAGAATTTAGAATTTAGAATTTAGAATTTAGAATTTAGAATTTAGAATTTAGAATTTAGAATTTAGAATTAAGAATTAGAAATTAGAATTTAGAATTTAGAATTTAGAATTTAGAATTAAGTATTTAGAATTTAGAATTTAGAATTTAGAATTAAGAATTTAGAATTTAAAATTAAGATTTTAGAATTTAGAATTTAGAATTTAGAATTTAGAATTTAGAATTTAGAATTTAGAATTTAGAATTTAGAATTTAGAATTTAGAATTTAGAATTTAGAATTTAGAATTTAGAATTTAGAATTTAGAATTTAGAATTTAGAATTTAGAATTTAGAATTTAGAATTTAGAATTTAGAATTTAGAATTTAGAATTTAGAATTTAGAATTTAGAATTTAGAATTTAGAATTTAGAATTTAGAATTTAGAATTTAGAATTTAGAATTTAGAATTTAGAATTTAGAATTTAGAATTTAGAATTTAGAATTTAGAATTTAGAATTTAGAATTTAGAATTTAGAATTTAGAATTTAGAATTTAGAATTTAGAATTTAGAATTTAGAATTTAGAATTTAGAATTTAGAATTTAGAATTTAGAATTTAGAATTTAGAATTTAGAATTTAGAATTTAGAATTTAGAATTTAGAATTTAGAATTTAGAATTTAGAATTTAGAATTTAGAATTTAGAATTTAGAATTTAGAATTTAGAATTTAGAATTTAGAATTTAGAATTTAGAATTTAGAATTTAGAATTTAGAATTTAGAATTTAGAATTTAGAATTTAGAATTTAGAATTTAGAATTTAGAATTTAGAATTTAGAATTTAGAATTTAGAATTTAGAATTTAGAATTTAGAATTTAGAATTTAGAATTTAGAATTTAGAATTTAGAATTTATAATTTTGAATTTAGAATTTTGAATTTTGAATTTAGAAATTAGAATTTAGAATTTATAATTTAGAATTTCGAATTTCGAATGTCGAATTTAGAATTTAGAATTTAGAATTTAGAATTTAGAATTTATATTTAATTTATATTTAGAATATAGAATTTATTATTTAGAATATAGAATTTAGAATTAAGAATTTAGAATTATTAACTTTAAATTTAGATTGAAGAATCTGTTGCTGAGTATGCCATAATATTTATGAAACTATGGGATAAGTACAACTTCATTACAAACTTTGAAAATTCGTAACATTTTTTGAGCTTAATTCAGGAATAAAGCATTGTCCTTTTTCATATTCAGGATGTTTAAACTAGTCAAATTGTTGAATAGCTTTGCGATCTCAGCATATTTTAATTATTATTTGGCAATATAGGTTACAAAAAGTGTCCCAGTAG
This sequence comes from Uranotaenia lowii, assembly GCF_029784155.1. NCBI lineage: Eukaryota > Metazoa > Arthropoda > Insecta > Diptera > Culicidae > Uranotaenia > Uranotaenia lowii. Next base: position 165,184,673 of record NC_073692.1, on the reverse strand, counting down.
ACAAAGACTAAATTCCTTCGCTTCATGAGCAAGAGTGGGCATTTACATACCTCCTCTTTGTCCATTTAGTTATTTAAGCAAAGTGCAAAAGTCCATTTTTTTAACTATATGCGGACTGTTTTCATTCGAACATAAATTAAAATAACATCATGAGAAAACAAACCATCATCGAGCGGGGGGGCTAAAACACGCACAAAATTAGCCGAAAAACAAGCACCTCATGGCGCAATCCTTTACCGGTAACGGAAAAATTCGCGAATGCAATCTTACAATCGTTTGGCGATTGTGTTTCGACATTCACTTGCGAATCAATTCATCCAACGAACGTCGTGGTGAAAATAAAAAACGATCCAATTGGACGCGGCGAATGTTTCGGGCTTCGTTTCGTTCATCCAAACGTTTTCAAAGTTCATTCATTCGGATTGCCAATCCGACCAATCGGCGATCGTCTGTTCACGCTCGCATCGCTGATGCTACCATCGTAAACGGAGCGGAGATTGAGAATCATTAGCATTCATGCTGGTGAATGAATTTTTCCATCCTTGGTTAAGTAAAACTTAAGCAAATTTTTCTTGTTGGTCCTCCCGATCCAACGAAAATTCCTTAAGTAAATTTTCAGAACTCTTTTCTTGTAGGTTTTCCCGATCCAACGAAAATTCATAATGTGAACCTTCAGAACACTCTTCTTGTTAGTCCTCCCAATACAGCGAAAATTCATTAAGTGAACCTTCAAAACATTTTTGTTGTTGGTCCTCTCGATCCTAAACAAATAATTGAGTGAACCTTAAGAACGCTTTTCTTGTTGGTCCTCTCGATCCAACAATATTCATTAAGTGAACCTTCAGAACACTTTTCTTGTTGGTTCTCTCGATTCAACAAAAAATCATTAAGTGAACCTTCAGCAAACTTTTCTTGTTGGTATTCTCGATCCAATGAAAGTTCATTGAGAGAAGCTTCAGAACATTTTTTTTGATGGTCCTCCCTTTGCAACGGAAATTCATAAAGTGAATTTCCAGAACACTTTTTTTGTTGGTCCTCCCGATCCAACGAAAATTCATAAAGTAAACATTCAGAACACTTTTCTTTTAGGTCCTCCCGATTTAATGAAAATTCATAATGTAAACCTTCATAACACTCTTCTTTTCGGTCCTTTAAATCCAAGGAAAATTCTTCAAGTGAACCTTCGGAACACTCTTCATGTTGGATCTCCCGATTCACCGAAAATTTTTATTGAAGTGGAATAAAATATTGTTTTTCGATGTGAAGTTATTAAAATTCTTTTTCAATTATTGAAACGGCAATTTATCGAAAATCGAACAGGAGTTTGATGCAAGTTAGAGTTTCATGCTATAATTACAGAACACGGAACAATTTGAGCATGCTGAAGTCATTTACCCATAAAAATTCTAATCATAAAAAATCCTCAGATAAAACAACTCGAGTCTAGCTCGTGGTAGTAGATGACAGTGTTTTGGTAAGTGTGATTTTGTAATTATATGCCACATGAAAATTAGATCCCATTATAAATCATTTATCAGAATCGTAACATCGAAAACCTAGATATTTTTTTTTATTAAATATTTTATAATATTACCGATTACATATTTCAAATTTACACCCCTTTGTACTTTTTAAAAGACAGCTTTCTTCGTCGGTTTTCGTGCATCGATTTCGAACTAAATTGGCACGCTCCCAAAATTAAATCTTTGTAAAAAATGCCCCGTGATAGAATTCTCGGTCAAAATCGATGTTCCGTTTTCGTACATCGTTTTTAATTTAAAATTTAATTTAATTTTTCTTTCTGTGTGAGATATGATTCTGGATCTTGAAACAGGATCTTGCATTCTGAAGTAATTTATATGACAAATTATCTTAAATCGAATAGAAAAATACCTGACGAGCAGACAAAATTTCATATCGAGGACATTATTATAAACCTAGATTTTAATGAAACCTACACAAGCAGTACATAGACTTCGTTTTACACGACTCTCTCACTAACATGTACAGATTATTGTACCTTTTCCGCATAAAATGTGTACTGTGTTTTCCTATGATTAAAGATTATTTCCCAACATGTTCACCTTTCATATGACCAACGCCACTTTTATCACTCGGAAAACCCAGATATCGGATAAGTGCTTCCAATTAGTACCGGAGTTGTTTCAAGAGCGTTCATTTCCCACAAATCCCGCTGGGTATCTTTCTCGCTGTGGCATGGCATCTTCTTCAACCTCAAAAAACCTCAGCCATCCTCCAGAAAGACAGCTTCATTCGACGGAACGTTCGTTGTGGCTCCCCGGGGGGTTCAACAACCCATTTTCACCAAATGAAGATCATCAGTATTCACGGCAGGAGTTCAGCCCTCGAAATGCGTAAACGACAGTTAGTCCCCGGATAGCGTCAAGAAATAGACGAAGAAAAGCTGTGCGTCTGTGTATGTATGTATGTATTTGTATGTGTATGTGCTCGCACGTTTCTGTTTCCCGCCGGCAGCTGGGGAAGGATAAAAAGAGACAGCAATAAAAGAAAATACGACCTGCGAAAACAAATCTCCCGCATACATTGCTCGACCGAATGTCGGCTGAGTTGAAAATGTGAAACCCAATTGAGATCAAACTTAGCCAAACACAGGACGCAGAGCGAACAAGAAAAAAAAATCAATTTTCTTCGCACGTTTTTCGGTCACATACCCACTTGAACATATTTTTTTAAGCTTTTATCTGAGCTAATTTTGATTTGTCAAACATTCAAGAGCGCTTTGTGTTTGACACAAAAATTTTAATTTTCCTAGCGTTGAATGGAGATTTCTCATGGAATATTTTCCACAGGGGGTTTGTGTTCAAATTTTGTTAGAAATTTAATAACTAGATTTAAAAAATATATTTCCAAAACTTTTAGCTGTACCGGATTAAGATTTTCTAGGGGTAGCCCTTCGTTTCATGATTTTTTATTTTTCCTTAAAAATCATTTTGAACAGTTGAAAATGATGTGTACATCAAGAAAAAAAAAATTAAAATAAAAAACGATTTCTCCATTTTTTCATACATCAGTTGTTGCAAATTTGTTACTTTATGAAACGAAGGGTTAGTATCAGATAAATTGACAAATATAATTTATTTGAAGGAGACGGAATAATTTATAAAATCGTTGTACTCTGATTTGGATTCATCGAGATACATGAAAACATGCAAAAATCTATGGATTTCTTGCTTAAGATTTTTTTTGCACATCTAGGAATACAGTTATTTTTAACAAGTTGCAAAAAGTGGATTTTATCAGCACAAGGCTTGTCGAGTTGGATAATTACACAATTGAATGCCGAATTTTATGCAAATTCGAAAAATTCCAATGAGAATATTTCTATGTGTTTAATTTTTTTTCCAGATTCAATCAATTGAGATTTGCAAGTCTTGTGTTCAGTTCAGTTTCATAGTTTTTCTGAATTTTGAGAGCTCAGGATCTTTGTTCAAGGTACTAAAATCGTTTGGATTCCTTATGTGCCTTTTTTCAACGATAACTGGTACCTGTGTCTGTGTTTTAAGCATGTAATCTCTATTCTGAGTTTTTTTTTCAACCGATCATTTTTGCACTTATATCCCTTTGGCTTTGAAGGCATCGAATGAATCTTAAGAATAATAATTTGATACAAAAAAATTTTTCATCTATTTTCATCTATTGATCATCTATGAATCATATTCATAAACATCTAAAGAAAAGTTTTTTTGTGTTTCAAAGATATAAAATTGAAATTTACATTTGATGCAATTTCTGTTTTGGATCTGAGTGTAACTTTGAATTTAATTTTTTTTTCAATTTAATTCATATTTTGTTTCTAACAGTGTTCGGCATCGCTAACAGAAAAATTAGCGCCGCTAGTTTAATCGCTAACTCACTTAAAGTTGACGATCGCTAATTTAAACCGCTAAATGTGCTGAAAAAGTTATTGCTTAAACTTAAAGCGCTAATCGCTAACCGCTTACAGTTGACCAAAAAAACGTACATAAAAAAATTAGGTATTTATGTTTTTTTATTTCATGTTATTTGGGTTTACACTATATATGTTACACCAGAAAATACAGTTAATTTAAACTTTAAGCAACAACATTATAAACATTTTTTATATATAGCATAAATTATTGCTGAATCTTATTTCTTTTGGTTCAAATACTTCACGCAGTCCAGTTTTTTTTTATTATGTTTCATCAGGTTTCATCTTTTTCAAACATTCAAGATAGAAATGTATAATTCTTACGATGGAAGCAGTTCTATTTTAACTGAATTCTCTGTACTTAAATCGAAGGCTATATCAACTATTTAGACTGAGTCGATTTGGGGTCTTGGAAATTCTCACACCCTGATCCAAAGATACAAAACCCTATGTTTTAGTTCAAAACTCGTCTATGATTTTTGAGTAATGCCCTCAATGCTAAAAGACATTCTTGCATTCAACACGCTATGACTCGGTTATCTGAGGAAATACTATGTCACGATCATCGACCTTTTTTTGTCAAATTCTGCAAAAGTCGCCGATTAGTATTGAACTGAAACTAAGCTTTTTAGACCTCAGGGTTTGAGAATATTTAAAAAAAATCCAAATTCACTCAGTCTAATTGCCAGTTTAACAATGCCAAATAATTTCATGGTTATATTATCTTATGTTTAAATTAACTGATCTGCAGAATTTGTAAAAAAAAAACCTCCAAAAGTAAATATCTTAACTATTTAAAAATCAATAAGCTGATTGAAGGAAGTTAAAAACAAATTATTAATTTTTTAATGTAATTGGGTTCTTCTTCTTTTGAAGTTGCGGAGAAAAGTGCTTTAGGAGATGAGAACTTAATTTGTGTGGCACTAAGCTGGTGTGTGAGATGAATGAAAACACTCCTATCGTCTGACTTCAGTACGCATTAATAAAAAAAAACCCTAAGAAATTAGTAAATTAGTAAAAATTCGTGAGTTTGAAACAAATATAATGAGAGTTAGTGGTCTTCAATAAGTGGAACCTCAAAATAGCGAAACGTTTTAATTCGGTAGCTCAATCATAACTTAGCGGCAAAATTAAACCGATAGCAAAAAGTTAGCGGATTAATTAGCGATTAGTGGATTAGCGTTTTTGTGCCGAACACTGGTTTCTAATAACTTGATTTGAAATTATGATTTAGATTTCAAACACTGAATTTTGGTTCTTAATTTAACTTGATTTAAAGTTCTTAAACTCTTATATCCATATCTCTATGCAATTTGAATTTAATTATTTTGTTTATTTTTTTTAATTTTGTACTCTATGTTTCATATCTTCATGATACTTCCCAATTGATATTAGGTTAATATTTCTCGATGAAGCACAAACCAGACGATCGATGATGAAATAAAAATCATTTAAAATATCCATCCAGTCATTTTTCTAAATCAGAGAATTTTAGTTGGTGATAAGAGTATTAAAAAAATTAGAATTAAATTTTGCAATCAGAGCTTTTATTTTTGAAAAATATCTAAACTCTCTCCTTTCGCAATGTTGGCACGTGATTAAATATCAATTTCAATTTGAAGGCACTAGAAACTATCTTCTATGCAGACAATTTGGCTATTTGAAGCCGGTAAACAGAAATCATCTCAAGTTCTTCTACACTTAGAAAATGTTTTGTAATCCACGTTTTTGAACAAAAAAGTTATCAAAAATGATGATTAATCTTCCTTTACGGTTCACTATTTTGGATGTATCTTCAAATTCAATTCTGTATCATCAATCTTCGCAGTGAGTGTGTCAGTCAAACTAGGACGCTTTGAATCGGCCAAATTCAGCAACTACTCTGGTGTCCCCCAAGGCAGTAACCTGGGTCCTCTACTGTTCTCCATCTTCTTTAATGACGTTTTGCTACACTTCCCGGAAAAATGCCTGCTCGGGTACGCAGATGACCTAAAATTGTGTCTTAAAATCAAAAATGCAAAGAACTGCTACAGACTTCAAACATACGTCGACATGTTTGCTAACTGGTGTAAGCTCAACTACCTTTCAATAAGCATATCTAAGTGCGCTATTGCTTTCTCTCACGGAAACTACGTCCTATTAGTTGGAATTATGAAATTTTCAACACGCCGCTTGCTAGAGCAAATGTTAACAAGGACCTCGGGGTACTTCTGGATGAAAAGTTATCTTTCCGTGATCACTACTCGCACGTGATAAGCAAAGCCAATAAGAATCTTGGATTCATCAAAAGGGTATCGAAAGACTTTAAAGACCCGTATTGCCTTAGATCATTATACTTTGCACTAGTGAGATCATCTCTCGAAACAGCTATGGTTGTCTGGTGTCCATCATCTTCTTTTTGGATAAATAGAATCGAAGCTGTCCAAAGTTCTTTTTGAAGTTCGCGCTGCGCCACCTGCCTTGGAGAAATCCCAATGAACTACCCAAATACACAGACCGATGTCGCCTCCTTGGAATGCAAACATTGACGGCAAGGAGAATCACAGCTCGTGCGGTTTTTGTCAAAAAACTCCTTGATGGTGGAATCGACTGTCCAGATCTCCTGTCTTGTGTGAACATAAACGTTAGGCCACGTATCGTCCGTAACTCTGAATTCCTGCGGATCAACTTCCAGCGAACCAATTATGGCCAACAAGAACCCATCCGAGCTCTGTCTCTGGTTTTCAATTGGTTCTACGAGTTGTACGATTTTAATATTTCCACGGAAACCTTCAAATTAAGAGTACTCTGATCTACTGGTTAATTTTATGTTAAATAAAAATATCTTCGGCAGTTAAATAATGTAGATTTAAGTACTTCATGGAGACTAAATTGTCAGATGGATTGTTGTGAAATAAATGTAAAAAATTTAAATGTAAAACTAATGAACCGATATTCATAAATTGTACCATTTTGGAATTTTATATCTATTTATGAAGAAAAAAAATATTATAATTTTATTAGTGTCTGAAAGTGTCAATCTGAAGTAGTGAGCCGAAAGACAAAATGGTGAAAAAGAATGAAACAATGGTATATCGCTACACCCAAAATAATTTAGAAATTATTTTTACGGTATTTTTCACGTAAACTAAGATTTCGATGCAGCATATTGATTCTACGTGAATTTTGTAGTAACCCCAGTGTAGCAAGAACGCCCCGGTAGCAACTACTTTACTTCCACATAACTGACTCATGAATTTCACGTAAAGTCTAAGTGGATGATTTCAAAACCGTTTTGTGCATTTTTCTCCAGCGTGTGGTGGTAAATTCAAATTAGAATATGGAATTGTGGTCCGTCAGCTTTGTTCCATGTTGTGAATTTTTTTGAAGCCGTTATGCCTGTTGTCATCACGGTCGAATATTCAACTGTTTGGGATTTGTTGTTTTGGTAAGTGATAAAAATTCTTAATTGTAATGAGCTATTTTTTGTTTTTCATCTGATAGCAATGGCTCTTGATACAAGTGCTCTAGATGTTGAACGGAACACCATTTACGGAACAACAGACAAGGTAAAATATTTTTTATTCAAGTAATACTTTTTTTTTATTAATGTACTTTTCAATTTATACAGGATTTCAAATAGAAAGCTGCGTTGTAGGATGTCAAAAACTAAGTGTTTTTTATTAAAAAGTGCAGTGTTAAAGATGTGCGATGATAGTAAAATAAAGTTTATTCACAACAAAATTTAGTTTTTTTTAATCATTATGACAAATAACAAAAACAGGAAGAAACCCTTACCCTTACCCTTACCCCTTACCCCTTACCCTTACCCTTACTTTCATTCGGATATTCAAAAGATTCCTCGTGGCTTTCATAAACAAACCGCATTGAACTGACAAAACAATCACGTAAAATGTAGGTGCGTTCCATGAAGCACAAATTCTTATAGGGACGCGTTCACATATCGATTTCGTAGCATCTACGTGAAAATCAATTGGATAAAAATTATGTAGTTTTTCACGTAGCCCCTATGTGCGGATTATTTTGGGTGTATATTAACTAAACTTTGACTTATTTAACCCTCATCCGCATTAGATTTCATTACCCTAATCAGCACTAGGAGTGTCAATTTGACACTCCAAGCTAAAATCGTCATAACTCTTTATATATCTAACCGATTACAATGAAACTTATATTACTAAAAAAAACCTTGTAATGTCAGTAAAATATGTTTAGAGCATTATATATAGCTAAAGCTTTTAGTTTTTTCGTTTTTTTTTTTTTTTTTTTGTAAATTCTTTATTTGAAACGGCTCATACCTCTAGGCTTTAAGGAGCCAAACTCGTTTTGCATTTTTACAATTGGTATGCTTAGCTTAACACTTGTTTAGAAGAGAAAGAAGGATAGAAAGGGAAATATGAAAATAAAAAGAATTACAGCTGAAGATCAATAGCTTTGAGGAAAAGATATATTTCGAACATGTAGTCCAAATCCATCACAGCTAACACATCCCTCACTGGAACGTCAGGTAGTTTTCCTCGGGCCCGAAGGGAATCTATGAAATTCGCTCTGGCGACAAGGTGGTCCTCACACGACCAAACAATATGCTCGATGTCTTGGTATCCTAGGCCGCAATCGCATAAATTGCTGCCAGCAATATTTATACGATAGAGTACCGCATTCAAGGAATAATGATTGGACATGAGACGGGAAAATAAACGAATAAAATCCCGACTCAGATTCAATCTATCAAACCAGGGTTTAAGGCTTACCTTTGGGATAATCGAGTGGAGCCACCGACCCAACTCATCCTCGTACCATCTGCGCTGCCAGTTGACAAGAGAGTTTCTCCGAGCCAAGAAGTAGAATTCGTTGAATACGATTTCACGCTGGTAAATGTTGCCTTCCATCGCACCCACCTTTGCAAGGGAATCTGCCCTCTCATTGCCTACTATTGAGCAATGTGAGGGGACCCAGACAAAGGTGATGAAAGAGCAACGTCTTGATAATGTCGTCAATATATCTCGTATCTTTTCGAGGAAGTACGGCGTGAACTTTCCAGGTCTTATAGATCGGATCGCTTCAACAGAGCTGAGGCTATCAGTTATAATATAGTAGTGTTCAACTGGTCGTGATGCGATACTATCCAGAGCGCAATGAATAGCAGCTAACTCTGCGATGTACACAGAACATGGTGACTGAAGACTGTATGAGGCGCTGAAGATTTCGTTGAACACTCCGAATCCTGTTGTTTCCTCTATAAGTGATCCATCGGTAAAGTACATTTTATCAGCATCGACGTGTCTATATTTAGCTTCGAAAATTCTTGGAATCAAAAGTGAACGGTGCGTGTCCGGGATTCCACGGATTTCCTGCTGCATAGACAAATCAAACTGGACAGTAGAATGGTCGTAGTCTGGGCTACAAACACGAGTTGGAGAATACGAAGAAGGATTTACCTGCATTGACATGAAGACATGGTATATAGACATAAATCTAGTTTGAAGATTTTGCTCAAGTAACCTTTCGAAATTCACAATCACCAATGGGTTCATGACCTCACACCTGATGAGGAACCGGAGTGAAAGTAAATTGAATCGATCTTTCAGGGGGAGTATTCCTGCCAAAACTTCAAGACTCATATTATGCGTTGAGGGCATACAGCCCAAAGCGATGCGGAGACAACGGTATTGGATACGCTCGAGTTTGATTATGTGAGATTTGGCAGCTGACTGAAAACAGAAGCTACCATATTCCATAACTGAAAGAATGGTCGTTCGGTACAATTTTATAAGATCTTCTGGATGGGCTCCCCACCAGGTGCCAGTGATTGAACGGAGAAAATTGATTCTTTGTTGGCATTTTCCTTTCAGATACTCAATGTGGGCTCTCCAGGTACATTTGGAATCAAACCAAACCCCAAGATACTTAAAACACCTCGATTGAGTGATCGTCCTGCCTAGGAGTTGAAGCCTAGGTTGAGCAGGTCTACGTTTCTTAGTGAAAACAACCATCTCCGTTTTCTCTGGAGAAAACTCAATCCCAAGCCCCAAAGCCCAGGAAGACAATCTGTCTAAAGTATCTTGTAAAGGTCTGTGCAGATGAGACTCAGTAGATCCTGTGACAGACACCACGCCGTCATCTGCAAGTTGTCTTAGAGTGCAGCCTTCAGAGAGACAGCTGTCGATGTCACTTACGTAAAAGTTGTACAAAAGTGGACTCAAACATGAACCCTGCGGGAGGCCCATGTAAGAGGTTCTTTTAACTGCAATAGCTCCGTGAGCAAAGTTCAAATGTTTCTCACATAGCAAGCTGCATAAGATGTTGTTCAATAGTGGAGGCAGACCCCGGGAGTGCAACTTGTCAGACAACACCTCTATTGAGACTGCATCAAAAGCTCCCTTAGTTTTTTCGTTATTCAGCATGAAAGAAAAAAAATTCGAAAAAACATGCCTCAGGAAAACTGCTGTAGTTCATATATTACACGGCCAAAAAAATATTTGCCTTATGCATATGGAAGCTGAAGTTAATGTCTACATCATGAAATCAATAAATATATTTTTTTTTAATTTTTTTTTATTTTTTTTTTAATGAAATGGTCACAAAAAGTTAAAAAAGTGGTCTGAAAAACCTACTTTTCATTCGATTGCTAGTAAAAACTATTTGAGCGATGGTAGAGTTTTTAAAAAATAAGACTACAAATTTTATTCTCATTCTTACATTTTGTTGTCTTTAGATTTTTGATGCAACAAAAATTAAATTTACTGGAATTTTTCAAAGTTGACTACTTTGCGCGATTTTTTCACAAGTTGAAATTCCATCTGTTTTTGTGGTCCACCGTCAGGTTGTACCCGGATTTTCAGTGCTTTTACTATGCTTTGACCAATCAAAAGTATATTCATTGGAAAGCAAATTTAATCTACATTCAAGTGAGGTGCAACAATTCACGCTGTGAGATTTCACAAAAATATGAAAATTATTCCTAAACTTAAAATAATTCCTGAATTTCTAGAACCACAAGCAGCACGTCCAGCAAAACGTGTTTGTTTGCTCTCCGAGTAGGTACGGTGGGTGGTGATTTGGGCAGAGAGCCAAGACGAGAGCCGAAATAATGATGCGTGTCGTACGTTTCTTGGTTGGAAATTTTCGTTCGTGTTTTGCTAGTCACGACACGCATCATTATTTCGTCTGTCGGCTTGGCTCTCTGCCCGAATCACCACCCACCGTACCTACTCGGAGAGCAAACAAAAACGTTTTCCTGGACGTGCTGCTTGTGGTTCTAGAAATTCAGGAATTATTTTACGTTTATAATTTTCGTATTTTTGTGGAATCTCACAGCGTGAATTGTTGCACCTCACTAGAATGTAGATTAAATTTGCTTTCCAATGAATATACTTTTCATTGGTCAAAGCATAGTAAAAGCACTGAAAATCCGGGTACAACCTGATGGTGGACCACAAAAACAGATGAAATTTCAACTTGTGAAAAAATCACGCAAAATAGTCAACTTTGCAAAATTTCAGTTAATTCAAATTTTGTTGCATCAAAAATCTAAAGACAACAAAATGTCAGAATTAGAATAAAATTTGAAATGATATTTTTACAAAAGTCTACCACCGCTCAAACAGTTTTGACTAGCAATCGAATGAAAAGTAGGTTTTTCAGACCACTTTTTTGAACTTTTTGTGACCATTTCATTGAAAAAATTTCATAATAATTCAAACGACTTAAATAGAATTTACTTTTGGAGTGTCAAAATGACAGTCTAAGTCGGAAAAGGGAGTTTTTTTGTTCAGGCTTCCAGGGTTCGTCCATAAATAAAGTAAAGATGCAACATCAAAGAACTTTTGAATTCATTTAGGGTACCCGAAGAAATTTTTGTGTTTTGAATCTTCTGAAAAAAGTTACAAGCCTTCAAACATGCAATAGTGTCAAAATGACACTCTAATGCGGATGAGGGTTAAAGATTCATTCAGATTAAAAAATGTTTTGAACTCCGATGTTATATGTCATGTATGGAAATATGAGAAATGAATGAATATCATAAATTTTCTTTTTAAAAACCAGTTTATTTTTTTAGGTACATTGCAAATTTTTTGCACAAGATTCAACCAATATTTTTTAATAAGCATGAAATAGGGATTCAAGTGCAACTTGAATATTGAAATTTTGTTTATCTCATCTTGAAACGATCGAGTTTGATTTTAAAGTGCAGTTTTTGGAAAATGTTTCAACTTTAAGCTAAGTTAAAATCTTTTAAAGTTGACATTTACATATGGTCAAATAATACGGAGAAGTTTTTCCTCCAAATCTTTCGAATAAGGTCAATGGAATTGGAATATGTCGTATGAAGACTGAGTTATGGTCGAACAAAATTTTCATGTTTTGAGGGCGTAATCAAAAACTTTTTGCCGTCAGTTTATGTAAAAATGGAAATGAATCTTACTGTTGTTACGAAGTAATTGGTGGCAAAAGTGCTTTCATGATTTTTTTCCTCATTTTTTCTTATTATTTCATCATAACCTTGAAAAAATACCAATATTTATCAATTCTGAAAAGAAGTAAAGAAGGTATCATTTTTATGAGTAAAACTTGTTAAATTCTAGCACAATAACCCAAAATTCAAGTGGCTATTAACCACAAACTGACGGTGTCCTGTATTATTAACTATTCAGGAAGCAATACTTAAAATAAACGGCTCCCTCAAGTATCACTTTTGGTGCGGCCCAAGGTAGTAAATTTCCAAGCTTTTGTCCTCTTTGAATGAGAATATTACAACGGAAGGCACAAAACCGAATAAAAAGTACACCAAAATTGTAAGCGGAAACGCTTGCCTGCCAGCCATTGGGACACGATGCAGCTTGACCGCAGCCCATAAATCCTTCCAGCAATCCGCAAACCGTTCACGCACGATGACGACCCCAAAACAACGACGACGACGACGTACACACATGTCCGAAAAACCTTTCCCATTTCCCATCGTCGTCGCTTTCGCTCCATGGCGAAAGTGTTTGTTGGGTCGGATAATTTTAATTCCTAGCACGCACGGCACGAAACGGTCATTTGTTGGCCATTTTTCACCTTCTTCCGGTCGATGGTACCGAGAAGTTGCCCCGGAAAAGCCCATCTTCATGAGACAAAAGGACCGGATGTCACCATGAGATTCGGTATCAGGGTGAAGCAGCATACGAAGCTAGGCTATAGGACAGGTGAAGTTCAGGTCAACACCTTGATGCTAAACGAGACCGGACTGATGTTGTTGGCCTCTTGCGTTTAGGTGATATGAGTAAAGCAAGTAGAATTTAATAGAACCGAAACAGTTGTGGTGTTTCTATTTAAAAATACTGTTTCATTTAAAAAATCCTCGCCCACTCCATTGGTTTGTATAGTTTTATTATTAACCAAACCTTAAACCTAAGAGTGTATTCGTTAAAAAATGCAACACAAATTTTCAACGTAGCTGCCTAGCAATGTAATATAACCATGCGCTAAATTTTGAGACGTTCTGTCAAATTATTTTTGAGATAGCGTCCTATAGAGGAGTTTTCGACTTTTAGTTTTGGGCACCACTCGTGTTACCTGTAACGTTTATTATAAATTTATAAAGTGTCATAATAAAACTTAAAATGAAAGAGGTTACTATAAACAACCCCTTTTCTAAATCAAGGCTATTTTTGATAACGTTTTATATTTTCTGAAGCTTAGCCTTTAAAAATACTCAAAAAATTTAATTTTGTCAAAATTATAACAAATTTAGCCAATTGTCCTCTTTCGGCCCATATTTGACTTTTTATCACTTCACCTTAGTTTTTGAGAAAGAGCACGATTCCAGATCCAACGAAAGCACAGTTTAAACTTTGTTGGACCTATTAAAGTGCTAAGCATGGAAAACGGTCGCATTTGAAGGCAGTCTTTGTTTTATATTTAGCTATTCATCGTGTCAATCGTGATAAAACATAGACTGATTTGCAGCTTCCACAGATAGTCAGCCTCCTAAAGTACTAGACGTCACTTACAACTAGACGTGTCGACATCACTTATTTCATTTTTTTTTCCTTGTTCAACTTCAGAAAATAAAGGCAAGACTAGTCAATGAAAAGTTTACGGTTGAAAACCTACCAGCTGGCTGCTTCAGAGTTCACTTTGCTGTCCTTTACAGTTTTTTATAATATCTCCCCACCAAGCATGGAAAAAATCGGATCGAAGTACATTCAATCTGCAATCCGTGATGAACTCATTCAATTCTAACTGCCAATCGAAGCAATCGGGAAAGGAAAAAGTTAACACACCACAATGAACACTAACGATTGCAATCCCGAATGAATGAACTTTTAATACGTTCGGGTGAACGAAACGAAGCCCGAAACATTCGCCGCGTTCAATTGGATCGTTTTTTATTTTCACCACGACGTTCAAAAATGACTGTCGAAACACAATCGCCAAACGATTGTAAGATTGCATTCGCGAATGTTTACGTAACCGGTAAAGGATTGCGCCATCAGGTGCTTGTTTTTCGGCTAATTTTGTGCGTGTTTTAGCCCCCGCGCTCGCTGATGGTTTGTTTTCTCATCATGTTATTTTAATTTATGTTCGAATAGGAACATTCAACATATAATTAGTAAAAGTGTGGACTTTTGCACAATGCGTAGAAAACTAAACTGACAATGGGGGGTTTGAAAATAGGAGGCAAGGACGTCGGCCTAGTGTCGATCAAAGCCGTCGATATTGTTCCAGTCGAATAAACGTCGTCTTAGGGGCCGTTCACTAATTACGTAAGCACGATTTTAGAAATTTTCAACCCTCCATCCCCCCTGGTAAGACAAAGTAAGATTTTTTAAAACCCCCCTCCCCCCCTAGTAAGATCTGACGTTTTTTATTCTTTGAGAAATTGACACGTTTTTTTCAAAAATAGCTTGAAAATATTAAAAATGTGACTTCAAAGCAAAGCACTTTATGTAAAATTTAAAAAACTGTATTTGAAAAGCACAATCTATACAAAACAACAGAGGAAATGTCATAGCTATTAAAGAAAACATCATTCAAGACGTAGCATGTTTGAGGTAACAATAATTTTCAATAAATTTACACAATCGAATAAACAATATAAAATCAGAATTCCAATTTTAAAAAAGAGAGCTCGTTCTATACTGCTAGAGATGGGGCAAAAATTTTTAACATTAATCACGTTGTCAACTAACCTAAAAGCTCAGACTCATCCAGCGGTAAGCGATATAGTTTTAGGATATTTTGATAAATCTTTTGTAAAATTTAGAGTTGATAGAGTCTATCACTGTAAATACAGTCTACAAATTCATTATTTAAAGCGCCTTATATGTATTTTTACAGATTCAAGTCAGAAGTCATTTTCAAAATATGATGGTTTGAATTGGTTTTCTATAAATTTTATGGAACTTCCAATTTTTCCAATAATTCAAAGACATTAAAAGATAAATAACATAACATCAAAATTAACCAACTAATAGGTAGGGAGTTAAAAACCTGAGTAATATGGTTTCGTATGGCTGTGGCTGTGATGAATTTTTAAGGTAATATTTCTTACGTAAGATTTTTGGAAACCCCCCTTACCCCCCTTGTAAGAGATCGTAAGCAAATATGAAACCCCCCCACCCCGCCTATGTGCTTACGTAATTAGTGAACAGCTCCTTAGCTGCTGATTTTCCGGTGCGGAATTCTTTTTAATGTCCCAATGGGATACGTACGCGAAACATACGTATTAGGCTTAGCATTTTTATAGTTATTTCAATTAACAATAAAAATTTAAAAAAAAATTCTAGCCAATACCTCACAATTTTTTATTTCCTTCCGAAAACCAATTCGAACAAAACAAAACGCCTTCAAGTAGGCAAGCAAGTAATCGCCTAGATGTAGGCAGATATTTGAATGCTATGTCGGCTTACAATATTTATGCGTGTGATTTTATAACTTTTATGTGACGCATATAAAAGTAATAATTTTGTATTCTGTATTCTTGCAATCTCAACATAATTAAATGATTATTTGGCAATTTTGGTTACAAAAATGTCCCAGTAGCCAAAAGCTAAATCCCTAGGCTTCGTAAACAAGAGTGGACATTTTCAAACCCCCCTTTGTCAGTTTAGTTATCTACGCAATGTGCAAAAGTGCTGAATGTTCTTATTCGAACATAAATTAAAATAAAATCATGAGAAAACAAACCGTCAGCGAGCGCGGGGGCTAAAACACGCACAAAATTAGCCGAAAAACAAGCACCTGATGGTGCAATCCTTTACCGGTTACAGAAACATTCGCGAATGCAATCGTGCAATCGTTTTGCGATTGTGTTTCGACAATCATTTGCGAATCAATTCACCCAACGAACGTCATGGTGAAAATAAAAATCGATCCAGTTAACTGCGGCGAACGTTTCGGCCATCGGTTCGTTCACCCGAACGTATTTAAAAGTTCATTCATTCGGATTGCCAATCCGACCAATCAGCGGTCGTCTGTTCACGCTCGCATCGCCGATGCTATCATCATGATTGAGAATCATTAGCGTTCATGCTGGTGAACGAATTTTTCCATCCTTGCTCCCCACTAGCGGTCCAAATATTTTGCGCACGATATGACCCCCGTTTTCGATATCTCACACATTCATTAGAATATCGTGATAAAAACACCATGGGCTGATTTCATTTAATTTCTAAAATATTTTTTTGTGAATGCATCACTTAAAAATATCTACGCGTTTTCGAGATATTTGGACTTTAATTAGTGTTGTTTTAAAACAACACAATGCATTAAACGGTTAAGGTAGTAGTATTGCAAAACATTTCAAACTTTCTCAATGACAAATTTCAATAAGCTATTATAAAACTCAAGATCCGATAACTATGTACTTTACCCGTAAACTTGAGTTATTCTTGCTGCAAAATTTTTAAAAAGTTTGAGAAATGCTATCCCAGTTGGGAAGAATCACCCAACATTAAGCAAAGGCAATTTTGACGATACAATCGGGCTATACAGGTTAATTTCTACTACAATAAATTTTTGTCAAATTTTGTAAAGGTTCGCAATACTGACGATAAGTGGCAAAATTAGTCAGCAAATGAACGAATTTTTGTTTGTTTGTAAGTGTCATATCAGTGTGATCAATGATAGAACTATCATTTTCCTTGCTTAATTTGATCCTTTTTTCCAATTTGTATTGTGGAATTTTTTAACAATGTAGCACTTTTTATTGGCTTCGTGAGTTTCGCAGTATTTTAGCATTTCTCGGGGTTAGGGAACTCCTGATTTTTTTATTCCCGGGAATTTCTGGTCGAAAATCCCGGGTAGGACACTCGTGCTACCATCTACGATTTGAATCTGGTAAGAAAACTTACAAACATTACTTAAAAAAACGATGTTTTGGGATCGGCAGCTTTTTTTTGGATTAAAATTCAACACAGATTCTATTTTTCATTTTCTTACGTCGTATTCATCGAAAAATTAAGCAGATGTCGAAACTCGTAAGTGCGAGAGGAAAGTCGAGGCGAGAGGATGGAATAATAGAAATGATTTAAACTTCATCCAGCTACTGAAATGGTTTGGAGAAGCATTGTTATTGAGCTTTACAAAGTAAATTTGAAGAAAAAATCTCTATTTTGTTGATTCGCACCCCTTGTTTTTTTTTTTTTTTTTCATATTTTGGTCCTCAACGAAAATTGATTTGTCGAAAAAAACATGAAGTTTGAATTATTCGATAAAACATTTAAAACAAATTGTAGAAGAAACCACAATCATTCATTATTTGAATCTCAAAGTGGAGAACATCCATTCTGTTCGAATGCCTTCAGTTTCCGAAATTTTGAATGTAAAATTTATTGTTGCTATCCAAAACTTACTTATATTTCTAGTTTTTTTTTTTACTTTAAAAAACTTTAAATTGAGAAATACGTATTGGCTGATATTTATATTTTAGTTACTGCACAGATAAAAAGATGTACTACGTAAAATAAAATAAATCTTCAAAAATCTTCAAACTCTCTTCAAGAAGCCGTTAAAATTTGACTGG
Organism: Uranotaenia lowii; assembly: GCF_029784155.1. Classification (NCBI taxonomy): domain Eukaryota; kingdom Metazoa; phylum Arthropoda; class Insecta; order Diptera; family Culicidae; genus Uranotaenia; species Uranotaenia lowii. The sequence goes on along the minus strand of NC_073692.1, from coordinate 165,166,731 downwards.
TTGATTGGTTCTACGTCTACCTTAATAATTAGAATTATTTTCAGCTACGTTCTGCTAGAAACATTGTCCAACAAACGAAATCAAGTGTCCACTCAGTATGTGGTTCAATTATCGGAGTCATAAGACTACACAAGCTATAGGGTGTCCCATTATGTCTAAGCAAGGTTTGAAATGAGCAGTTTATACACAATTTAAGAGGAAATAAATTTTTTATTCACTTTTTGTTTTCTATAGTATTCTTTTACTTTTACATTTTTCTAGTCAATTGTAGGCTAGTGATCGAATTTTTAATCGAAGACTGCTCATCAGCTTCAGTACAGACTGATTTGCGATGATTTTGGGCGCTTTTTTTTACTCTTTTGCGAAGTTTTCAATGGAATATTCAGACTTCACATGTTTTCTCAAATACGATTTGGTAAGGGCTCAAAAATTTTAAATCGGTCTTGCTTGTGAGCTAATTGGCGGACAAATTCTTCTCCCTCGGGACAATCTGGATTTTTTCTGAATTTGTACCAAACCATCGTGTCTTTTGAGTAGTGAACAGATGCCAAATTTGCCAAAATAGCACTGAGTGATCATGCTTGCGGATCATGGGCAGCTGACATCGGTTCAGGCACCCTCGGACGTAAACAGCTGTATTTATTGTGTCAGTTGTCACGAATGGCTCGGAAAGCAAGCCATACTCACATACGGCTTCACTAACAATTGATTTTTTTATCGAATTTTTCGATAAAAATGAATGTCTCCACCTCGTCAATACTTTGATATCCCGCACAGTGTAATACTGATCACCCGGAAGCGTTCTGTAATCAAACTTGCAATAAGTTTTGTTGTCGATGATAACGCACACCGATTTTCCACCCAGCAGTTGATCATATTATTCATGAGCTCTTGGTTTTACAAAATCAGCTTCTTTTGACTCTGCTTCGGCTTCTTCTGCTTCTTATTTGTCTTTAGGCCCAATCTTACCTTGGTACGATGGACAGTGACGAGAGGAGATTCATGTTTTTGGCTACATCCAGAACTGAGGCGGTTTTTTTTACTGGCGTAAGCACGCATGACATTCTCGTCCAAAATTTTGTCCACCGAGTTTGGTTTCCGCCCAGTTTTTTTGTCCACGAAGTTACTCGGGGAAATCCTTCTCATTTAAACGAAAATGATTAAAAGTTGAACTCACAACACTTGTTTAACTGTAAGCAACAACACCCATAAAAAATGAGATGTTTAAACATCATCCGAAATGAGCAGGGTTGTATCAAAATCGTACTCAGACATAATAGGACACCCTATACACATGCCCTATACAATAGAAGTATTACTGATGAACAATCCCACGTAGGTCTACTTTTCAAGTTTCATCCAATTAGGCAATGGACTATTTGAGTGTCTGAACACGAAACAATGATGTAATTCACATATTACAGCTGTTCTCTATGGTTAAAAAAGCGTTTTGCTCAAGGTGGCCATTATGCCCTCATCTCCCCTAGCAGTAGCAATAAAGTCCTCGATGAAATTGCCACACTATGAAATTGCCCTAACTTTTCAACCGTTGGGTAGAATTTAATGAAAATTTGGGTGGATCTAGTTCATAGTGCATTGTTTACATTCATCAAGTTTTAAAGTCCTGTGATCAAAACTAGCGGAAATGGAATCGAAAGAACAGCTCGTGCGTGATAAAATCTTGCGCATTCATCACGAGAACAAGGATTTCTTTCATCGTTCCATCGCTAAAACGTAGGGAATCGCGAACTCCACGGTGTCGCGAGTGATTAAGCGGTTCGAGGAACGATTGACCATCGATCGGAAGCCAAGAAGTGAAGGAAAAAGTATTTAGCACAACACCAAAAATCACAACCGCGTAGTTGGGGCCTCGAAACCCTAACGCCTCCGTTCGGGATTTGGCTAAGAAGCTGCAAGCCGAATTTTGTCCAAAAGGCCAAAACTGAGGCTGGGCTTCGAACGTTCAAAGTACAAATGGACCCTAATCGCGACGAGAAGTAGAACAAGTCCGTCAAAACCCGTGCCAGGAAGTTGTACCTCAACATGCTGACGAAAGTTGAATGCTCAATCATGGACGACAAAACATATGTGAAGGCGGACTTCAAACAGTTTACCTGTTTTTCACGGTCAATTGCGAATAAACTCCTGGTTTAGCGAGCCATCTGCACGTGCGGGGAGCGGAGTGCACTTTTTGTGACCCAGGACACGATGAACGGACAGGTGTACGTACATGAAAGAGTGCCTCCAGAACAATCTTCTTGTCGGATTTGGCCTCATGCCACTTCTCCAAGGACGTGCTGAAGTGGTAAGCGGACAATAGAATAAATTTCGTGCCGAAAATGTTCAACCCTCCCAACACTCCGGAGCTCCACCCCATCGAGAAGTACTGGGCGATTATGAAGCAGCACCTTCTCAATCGACCTAAGGTAGTGAAGACAGTTGAGGAACTGAAGAAAGTATGGGTTTACATGCAAAAACGGTTAATCACAAGTTGTGCAGAATCTTATGTCTGGAGTTAAGGCCAAGGTGCGGGCAATTGGAGATGGACTGTAAATAAAATACGAGTAAAATGGTAAATGGAGTTTAAAAGTTATTTTTCAATCCTTGAAAATTTGATGGCAATCGGATGAAATCTCGAAACATGCGAATCAATTTTGTGTGTGGCAATTTCATCGTGGACATTTATAACAACAAGCAAAATTTGAAAAGAATAGCGAACAAGATTTAAACTCATATTTTTCATTTAAAAAATTATAAATTTGTTTCGAAATTTCATCAGTAATTTTATTGTATGTTTAAAGTTTAAAAAAAGTAGTAATTCTGATGAGCAGGGGACGGAGATAATATTTTCTGTATTTGATGTAAAACATTTTAGATCTTGATTTTTTATCATTCTTTTTCATTACAGTGCTCCCTAGCTCCCCAGACCCCCTAGTCCCCCAGCCAGTTTTCCTCGAAAATTGTACGTTTTTTTGAAATTATGCCACAAATTCATGATTTGTGTTAACAGTTTATCACCGCTGGTTTATGATTTTAAATTTAATGATTAATGGCATTTCGGTGAATTATACATTCTGATAGGAAGAATTTCAAATGAAAGTAATGAAAATTATAGACGGATAGATTAGATTAGGAAGCATGAAAGGTGTTGAAAATGAGCCAAGAGCGTGATTTGAGAAAACTTCTTGCCGCACAAGACCATTTGTCCCACATCGTATTACTGTCTAGAAGAAGCAAAGTCGATAGGCTGACTTTGCATTGATCTATACAATGATACATGGATGGATCGAAGCACGTGTTTTTCGTACCCCGATCGGACAAAAGGACATCCTTTTGTCCGATCGGGGTACGAAAAACACGTGCTTCGATCCATCCATGTATCATTGTATAGATCAATGCAAAGTCAGCCTATCGACTTTGCTTCTTCTAGACAGTAATACGATGTGGGACAAATGGTCTTGTGCGGCAAGAAGTTTTCTCAAATCACGCTCTTGGCTCATTTTCAACACCTTTCATGCTTCCTAATCTAATCTATCCGTCTATAATTTTCATTACTTTCATTTGAAATTCTTCCTATCAGAATGTATAATTCACCGAAATGCCATTAATCATTAAATTAAAAATTCATGATTTGTTACATAATTTTATCACTATTATAACGCTTTCTTGTTCATTACTCGAAAGTATTTTATAATAATAAAGTTAACTTTTTATGATTACAATACAAAGATGACATAATTTCTCGCGTCCAAGTTAGTTTTCTAAAGTTTTATATTTTTATACCTACTATTTAAAAATCAAGCAATAAATGTACAAATTTTAACATTTTCGATGCCGTAAAAAACTTTACCCAGCATGACGGATTGGCTTGATAATATTACCTACAAACTTTTTACTGGTTTCCTTATGCTATACCAATACTTATGATGTAAAAATATTTTTCGAACAATCACTCAATTTTTTAAATAAATATTTTTATAATTCAGTTAGGTGTCTGGGGTAAAATGCAACAAAATGCAAATCAAAGAAACACCTTGTAAATCTGGTTTCCATGTGCTGGAATATGAATGTTTTGCATCAAGCGTTTGTAATCATTGAAATTTTATTCATCTAAACATTTATTTTTATCATTTCTGTTTGTAGAATTTTTTGAAGTATTTTTTAACTCCTAAATGTATGCATTAACCATATTTTTAGAAAAAAATGTGAAAATTCGTTTTACAGAACAAAAATGTTACTGCAACTGGAGTTTTCATGCGTAATTATCTTTAAGGCATCGCAAATTTATTAAAAGCTATAAATATTTATACGTGTTCATAAGGTTTTTCATTAAAAACAAAGTTTGTTGCAAGTTACCTCATTTTCTAAGGAGGGTGAAAACCACATGTTTAGAAAAAAATTAAAATAACAAAAGAAACTAATAATAATTATTCTAACTACGCCAACTTAATGTCCCATCATCCATGAAACTTTTGATGCATAAGGAGTAGGATTAACTGTGAACATAAGTTTTTTAGAAGCCATTGAAGTTGAAAATTGTTGCATGTTGCCTCAGTTGACGATACTGTTTTTTCATATATTTGTTTTCAAATGTTTGTAGCTCTTAAAACTCATTTAATACAATTTTTGACTCAAACTTCAACGGTTTATCGAATATTGTGATGACAAATACTGTTTTCAGTAAAAACTTATGATTAAAATAATATTTATGTCAAGACACCCCCGATAATCGGACGTTTCCGGTAGTCAGACACACTCTTCAGTCCCGACAGCATCAAATTAACAAGCGAATACTGTATTAATACATGTTTACATTTATGCCTGTAACTTTTGATATTAAAAAATCAATTGAAAAAATCGTTATGAATATTTCTCGGACGATCTTAGGTTTTGTTGTTTGAGAGAGCCTTGACAGGTCCCTTCAAAGTGTATTAATAAATCACAAGTTTAGAATGGATCGGATCAACGAGCTGAACAGGTGCGTTCGCAAGCAATTTGCATTTCCTTGAGTCCAGAATGAAATACAAACTTGCCTAGGAGTGCAAAATGTTTACTTCCCACCACTTATTTTAGCGGGAAATATAACCCGGAATCCCGGAAAAACGAAAAACGCACCTGCAGCAGCATCAGGAGGGAAAGGCGAATTATTGGGCGTGTTCCAACCTTTCCAAAATTAATGCCCATGTTGCTACAAGAATGAATGGGACAGGATCGTTTCCCAGTCAGCAAGCAACAAACACCAAAACAAACGAGGAACCTTTCACAACACAATAGGTAGCTGGGTTGAAATGGATTCAATGTGCGTGCCAAGCAAGGATCGTCGTGTTAGCAGCAGGGTTTGAGCAAATTTTCAATCAAACATTCAACAAATTATCCACCCCGGACTCTCTCTTGCTCGCTTTTCCGCATTCCATTCATGGGAAGTAGAAGCTGTAAGGGGTTTTCATTCAACCCGTAGCAGCGGTTTTGGCCATTGTGCGAGAGCATTTACTGATGAATGACGTGCGTTGGAAAACAAATTATGAACTGCTCCCAGGATGGGGTTTTTGGGGTTTTTAGTATTCCGACAGAGCGTTTAAATATGAGCTGAACCGGAATAAACATTTAAATTTTACCCACCACCTCCGGTTCAGTGTAGCGGAATAACGCCGAGGGAAAAAATAAACGACTTTATGACCACAACGGATATGATTGAAGGATCGCATGCCTGATGTATGGCGATCCAAAAAAAGGGGAGTTTGCTAATTTGCGGAAATATCATCCCTTCTGCAATGAATCGAGCGAGACAGGGGCATTAACTTTTGACAATACCGAACGATTCTTTTATGACCGTATAAAGCTTCGGAATGATAACACGAAATGATCCCTTCTGACAATTCTGAGAAAAAAAACGTTACAGCTTCCAGATATGGGTTAGCTGGAAAGAAGTTAAGTCAATCCGTGGTGGTTTTCAGCACGAGGCAAAAATAAATAACATAAAACAATATGGCCTATTTCAGGCTTTCGTTAAGTGGATGTCCGGTCCTACGTGACTGGACTCAGCTTGAAACGAACCATACACGTCTCTAGGACTCTCGGTAACTTTTGAATGACAGTGACAAAATTAGTTTGGTTCGAGAATGACACATCAAATTAAAAGCGTTTTTTGAAACAATATGGAAATAATATGCGTCCTTTTTATCAAGCAATATTTTTATTTCCTTTTTTATATATTTTTTTTAAATCAAAAGAAAATATTTGTTGTTGTTGGATTCCCAAGCAACCAAAAGTCCCATAAAACAGGTACAAAAACGTTTACTCAGCCCCATCATTGATATGAAGTACGTTCTATGCAGCTCAAAATTTAAGTTCTTATTGATACTTTCAAATTCCAAAACAAGTCTTAATGATCTTCTCTTCAGCTTCCAACGGCCTCCTAATTCAGCTTTCAAAAAAATCGCAAAATGAGCTAAAACATTTCTCTCTATCTCAACTGAACCGTTGGCTTCGGTTCATATCACCTTCTCTTGATTATTTACTATGTTCTGTACCGGTACCGCCATGATGCCACGCGCCGGATTTCAAACTCGACAAATCGCTCAATTGCTTCTTTCCTACATTTCCTACATACATCGCATCAGAATGGTCACTCAAGTACAAAATTACATATTGAAAAAAAAACTTGCTCGTCTTGGGGATCAATCCCCGACCTTCGTGGTGAGAATCGAACACGCCACCACGAGACCACGCCTAGATGTTGTTCTAACTGAAACTAAAACTCGAAAAGGTGATTTGATTTTGAAAGCACATCAATACACTTTTTGTGACTTATCGAATCCCGTTTGAGCACTTTTGTGCCCTTTATGTGACTTACCAAATCCCGTGTTGAGCACTTTTGTGCCCTTTTTGTGACTTAAGTCCCGTATAACGTACGTATAGATCACTTTTGCAGCTTTCCAGTACGTTAATGAGCACATATAGTTCATTAATGGGAATTGGGCAAAACAAGTCACATACAACGTACATAACAATTACTTTTGCAACTTTCAAGTTCATTAATGAGTACATAAAGTTCACTGAAAGGAATTGGGCAGTTGATTCTCTTTGTCAGCCAATATGTAACTTTCAATGCCTTCATTCAAGTAAATATGTGACTTTTGGTTGCTTGGGTTGTCTCCCTTCAAAAGATATTTTATTCTACAAAAACTTAACAGCATCACAAAGCTTGTGCTCTTACCATTGTCCGTAAAAAATTACTGGAAATTATTGATTTTTTTCTTATTATCAAGAAATTTTTGCACATTCGAAAAACTTGTGTTGTTATAGAATGAAGAGAAAAATAACAATTTAATAATTTAATAAGTGCTAGTTGCAGTTTTCGTTCAAGCTGTTGAATCTTTCATAAAGGAGAGCATGGCTGAATGTCCATTCTAAAGAGAATACTTATTTTCTTCAATATTCCAATAAATAAATGCCTGAAAACTGTATGCTCATTAGCATATATCTGTTTTTTACACATTTAAGCTATTTTTATTTTAAAATTAAATATTTTGGAATGTCGATTTTATAATAAACTAGCTGGCCCACAAACTTTGTTGAGCCTTGGAATTTTCACAAAAATAATGTTTATCAAGGCCGGATTAAGCCTTCGGGGGGCCCGGGTGAATTTTCCTAGGAGGAAGGGGGGAGCGATTTTTTTTTATTTTACTGACCCTACTTCCATAACAATCCCATATGCAAAAGCAAGCAAGCGAGAAAATCAGCATTTTCTGTTTTGGAATATATTTTTTAATTGTGACCTCAACGTTTAGTATAAACGAAAATCTTTTGATGGAAGGTGTTCTAGGTTGTCATAATAAATCGTAAGACCTGAAATTTTCGATATTTGGATATTGATAAGGTCGGGAGCACCATTTTTATTCGTTATGGGACTGTTATGCGAGCATATTTGAGACCTTTTTCAAATCTACTCGCATAACAGTCCCACACAGAATATGTTTTGCTCACCAAGCTACTTCCTAAGACTTAAATTTGATGATTTTTGATCTTCTAAACGCAGTTATCAGAAAGACATAGTTTTGGAAAAAATTCGTAAATTCCTCAATGTAAGTTCAATCTTTTTGGGATTTTGATTGCATCTGATAGTTTTTCGCCGAGGAAGACATTCCTTCCTTCTTACTGTTTTGCCTTCGAAAACAAGTGTGCATTATTCGACATCAAGTGAATTGAATCTTTATTAAATGATTCAAAGCAATAAATCAAAGACTATTTCGCGGAAAGAAACACTGAAAAGTAACTAAATCCGTGGTATTTCACATATGGGACTGTTATGCTGGTATATTTAATATGGGACAGCCACGAGTTGATGTTTTTCTCGAAATTTCTAGAACAAAATCTCTTTTTTTTATTATTTTATATTGAAATGACGAACTGTCAGGTTAGATGAAAAATGACGAAAATTCATATGGGACTGTTATGCGAGTAGGGGCAGTTTAATGATTGAAAATCTGTAGCTGTTTGTATACTTTAAATTCTAATTAATTTATTGTAAAAACAGGTTTTATTTCGGCATAACATGCTTTTCTGATGAACTTGAAAAAAGAGAATTAAATTACATTAACAACAAATATGTCAAGTCGAAAATTAAGAAAATGAATACAATTGATTATTTTCTCATTATTAATCGACGGACAAATTGAAAAAGCCAAAATGAGGTTAAACATTTCAACTTCATTTTAGGAATACAAAAGTAGAAGTAGGTTAAAAATAATCAAACAATATTATAAATCAGAATCGTATGCGGAATGCAAATGCAACTTCAAAGGGAAATGCAAATGCAACTTGCCGGTCGTGGCCTAGAGGATAGCGTTCCAGTCTTCTAAGCCAGAGTCCATGAAATCGAATCCCGATCACGGCACATATAGTACTCTTTCTGTGGTCTGATGGTTTTAGCATTTGTAAGATGCTAGCCATAATAACGATCGCATATGTTAACTCAAAAGATGAATCCTGAATATATATTTGCTCTAACAATAAAGTATCATTTTAAAAGGCAAAGTGAAACTGTAAATCAAAATTCTTCTTAAGAAATATATTTTTGAACCACAAAATACAATCTTAAAAATTGTGTAGAAGGAACATTTCAAGAAGCGAGGTACTTCAGCATTATAAAATCAAAATTTGAATAAGAAAATCTCCGTTAAAATACCAAAGCTAGTTTAAATTTGTGATTAAAATTCAAAATCAAGAAAATTGACATTAGTTTTCTTAAACAAAACTCACTATAGGAGAGCTTTTTCATGTTCTGTCTGAGGTTTTAACGTATAGAAGTATCACAATTTAGTTTTGGAAAATGATTAAAATGTTTGAATTATACTATGAAATTTAAAAAATTCAAAATAAAAGAACATTGAATTTTTTCTCTCTCTTAATCCATATTAGAATATAAAATCGGATTTCAAAATGAGAATTGGATAAAAATGAGATAAAGATACAACAGAATTCAATAATTGAGAGTTTGAAAAAAAATGAAGGTGTAGTGACGGATGATTCATTAATACAGTCACAATGCTCCTTTTAGCTTTAGCTTTCCACACACTTATGAGAAAACACTCGTACGTCGATTTACACGTTGATATAATATTAAAATCAAACTACCACTTTCCACCACCACCATTCACATTTCTATCGTAACATTTCACAAGGGCGAAACTAGCAGTTAGTTCGAAACGAGAAAAACACGTTTGAAATTTAAAATTCAAAATCGACCACTTATTGTTCAAGAAAATCAAGAAAAGCGCATTATATTCACTCATTGCTAGTTGGTTATCAAGAGCTTAAACTTTTTCCACTAAATTTCAGATATTTTCAAGTTTCGCCCTTTTTTATTTTTGATTTCAGTTACGCCTGCAAGTATTTTCCAATTAATCGGCCGTTAATGTTTTGGTTTTGCAGTTACGTCCTTTGGTCCAATACGAAAAAAACTAATAAGGCCGTTTTGCAACACACGGTCAACTCAGTTACGCCTATTTATTGGTCTTACACGAATAGAAAAATTAACCCCATTTTAAGTAGGCGTAACTTCACGTTCCAACGAAAATGCATCAGCGGGAAGTTTCGCCCAATTAAACTTTATCATTTTTTAAAAGTTTCAAGTGATTTTTAAGATGAAACCACTTTTATTAAGTAAAGTGCAACCGCGTACATCCAGAATGACCGTTTACTCGGTTTATTTACATTTGGCAGTTTGCCCCTAATGAAATGTTACGCTAGATGTTATTTTCTTATCAATACTAAATCGTACACCATGGCCAGCATTTGGTTCAGCCATCCAGTCCTGATAAAAATTCGATATAAGTCTATGATTTAAATAACATGAATTAAAGCTCAGATTGGAAAGTGAAATGATAATCTGAAGAAAGAGCTTTTTTTGTTAATTGTTTAGGAATCGGCTTAAGCTTTAGGAAAATAATTTGCATTGTAATTTTCAAAACGAATAATTCATTGTGTTTCTACGAAAATTAGCAGAACCATATTTCAAAACTCGGAAATCGAATTTTGGCCGATAGTTATAAATTCTGTGTTTGATAAATAAAATAATGTTTTTGTTATTTATTATCAGATTTCAAAACGCTCTAGATTAAGCTTTGTTCTCAAATTTTAAAAAGAATTTAGATAATTGAGTAAATATATAAAATGCAAAAATAAAAGTGCTTTGTTACGATATTGATACATTGCAGTTTGGAAACCGTTCTTTGCTAGTATGTAGATCAAAAGAAAAAGAAATTATCGATTATGATTTGTAACTATTCATAGCTTTGTCGAAAATTTATAGCATAACCATTTCATCTAAAGTCTATTAAATGGTTATCTCTAATGTATAATTTAACATTGGAGCTTTTGAAAAAAAAATTGTGCTTCTGAAGGAAGTTATGAAGTCCATTAAGAAAACTTTTGCTGAAAATATATGTTACACCATCTAGCGTGCTTGTGGAAAATAAATTTTATCAAATGTGTATTCCTATATGCTGAATTATAACTCTTGAATTAATTTATATTTTAAGAGCTCACCGTCAAAATTTCAGGTATTTGTCTGCTTTTGTTTTTGGGGTTATTTTCGAGTTAAGAACATTATAACACTGTTTCCCACCACTTCATTCCGATATAACATAAAAAATAAAGTTTTAATGAATGATTGGTGAAATACCAATGCATACAAGAAAGATTTCTTATATAATCTTGCACTTACGGATCATATCTGACGTATAAATATAGATTTCATCACTCAATCTTAAAAGTCTGTAAAATCTGGGCATTCTGACCAAAAATCTGGGTCTGACCAATATCTGGAAGAATGGGGGACATGTCCCGCTTTTCTAGGGAATGTCCCGCCGTCCCACTTTTTTCTCAAAATGTCCCGCTTTTTTTCTGAGAAAAATTTTGTTGTTGATTCAACCTTCTTAGATTACCACTTCAAAAAAGTTGGTTCGTGCTTGATGAAAACGCTTCTGAAAAAATCTCTCCTTGATCATATGTAATTCCTATAATTTTTTTTTCAAATCTTTTGTTATCCATTTATGAGATTAAAAACTAGAAATAATCCTACTTAATGATCACGGATAAGGCTGTAAAAATTAAGTTGGTAACACTTTTATGAAGTTTCACTGACCTTAGCTTTGATTTAAATTTATTGGTTCAACACAACAAATCATTCAAACATGATGATTTTCTTGTGTTTTGTTTTCTCAAAATTAGCAGCATTTTTTTATATAAGACAAGAGTAAATAACTCGTTTAGTTCTTAGCATTTAAGGTTGCCAGAAATTTTCGGACCGGACGAATCCGGGTGATTTTATCTTAAAACCTGGAATAATCCGGTCATCAGATTCCAAAATTTTCCACCCAAAATCCGGGCAATATCCGATAAAGTTTGGTCAAAACCACGGAATTATTTAAGGAAATATGAAAAAAATACATTTTAACATCTAAACACATCAGCCGGTTTTAAATCGTATAATAGGCTTCATAAAAATTTTTCATGAATATTTATTTTAAACTTGTTAAAAAAATCGACAAAATAAAGCAAATAAGTCAGTGCAAAATCCAGACTTTTTTCTACAAAATCCGGACAAACGGGCCGGATCGAACTTTTCCTAAATTTTGTATCGAATATCTGGGGCAAGTCCGGGTAAAACCGGGCAATCTGACAAGCTTATCTTAGCACCACTATAACAATCTGGTTCAGTTGAGCGTTCTTTGAGCACGTTCTAGCGATGTTAATATTTTTCATTTGAAGAAAATATTATGTAAGTTGCTTCCATGATGATGGCTCCCTTGAATGTAAAGCTTAAAAAACAAATTCCGGATAAAATAGAACAGGACTACCGAGCAAAAAAAAAAAAAATTCCCAATCCAATGTTAGATCATCAAAAAAAGGCGGTTTCATAATATAAAACTTTCTTCAAATTTCGGATTTTAAATCCCTCTGAACATTTTCGACTTAAGTTTTCGCAGTATACAAAGACGAAATTTTTCTTGAGAATTCAATTTCCTAAACAAATTTTAGTTATCCATAGTTTATTACTTTCTTAGAACTATTTCAGCTGAAGAAACATAAACATATGTATAGGAAAGAAATGATCATAAAAATTATGTTCTAAATTTCCCACTTTTTTCGGCGATGTCCCGCTTTTTTCATGAAATGTCCCGCTTTTTCTGAAAGTATCTGGTAAGCCTACTTAAATCGAAAATTAAAACGGAATGTTTTCGTGTAATTTCTTTCAAATTATGTTTAGTGAACCTTAACAAAACCCAATCGAAGAAAAAAAAAGTAGTTTGGATTTGTTACTATCAATTTAAAACAGCTTTTTCTATTTACCCCCCAAGTAGAAGAAATAGAGACAGTGGCTTATTAATCGAGGAATATATTCAAACAATCCTTCTCATGGTATAAAATTTAGCAGTTTTTTAATGCCAAAACAAATTATTAAATTTTTTTAACGAATTTTCACTTGACATTTTGATGCTCGTTATCTCGATCTTATTTTACACGATTTTATTTAAAACGACTTTTTTAAACGGTTTTCTTGAAATAAGACGATTTTCGAACATGTTAAAAACAGATTCTAGACATTCCCGCTTTTTTCTAATCCACTCGTGGGTGGTAAATTATTACGGATGTTGCTTCCGGACGGAAACATGGGCCGGAATGGCCACTTAGAGAGGCCCAAAACAAATTTATCCAAAACACACTTTTGAGCTTCCCGATTTCACTCAAATCACCCCCGAGTTGTCTACCTGGTTGGAAATGATCAGTTTACAGTCCAAGTTATCAATTTTACTAGAAATGAGCGTTGAATATTGCCTGGTTGTTTTGAACTTTTTTTAAACGATTTCTTTTCTTTTGCACATACACAAAAATCGTTTAAAAAAGAATCCAGTGTAATTATCTACTTCGAATAATTTGATCAACTTTTCAATTAATTTTTATGATATTTGTCAAAATATGAATGCTTAAATTGTGGAAAAAGATAATGAGTACATTAAAAATATTCATCACATTCTGATTCACAGCAACTTCACCCTTCTTTTCATAAAGTAATAAATTTGCAACAATTAATGTATAGAAAAGTGAAAAATCTTATTTAATTTAAACTTTTTTATTGATGTACTCATCATTTCCAACTGTTAAAAATGATTTTTAAGGAAAAATAAAAAGTCATGAAATGAAGAGTTAATTCAAACGGTTATGAATATGAAACCTACTTTTTACAAAAAGGCTTGAAAACTCTTAATTCTCGAAGAGAATAATAGCATTTTTCTATTTTTCCCTTAAATCACTTTTTAAAATTAAACCCCGTGTTAGCAGGTTCTGTAAATGAATTTGGATACTCAGATATTTTTTTGATTTCTTTAATAATTTTCATTCTTAGCTTTTGAATTCCTAAAATAAAACAAATCTTTTTTAATTATTCGAATAAAAAATTTTCGCAATGAAAAATAATCAAAAATCCTGGTTTGATGATCATAAAATAAGAAATTGATTCCCAAGTTGTAAAATTTGTTCTGGATTTTGTGGCTTTTTCTCAGCAATGTTCAACATCTGACTTAAAGAATTTGTGGGTAATAATTTTTTTTAACATTTATTTATTATTAGATTTTCATTTTCATATTGAATTTTTAAGTAAGAAATAAAACTCAAAAGCTTTTTTCGCGAATCTCAATCATTTTTAATGATTTGTAACATTTGAGTGTAATCCAATGTCTAGTAGAACAGGTTAACAAATTTTTTTTCTCTTAGCATTGAAAATTTATTTGAAACTTTCTTCATTTTTGATCTTGCTTCATATTATTCTTGAGACAAATTTTTTTAATTTTCTATCTTCTTGTGGTAGAAGATGTTATTGATTCAGAACCCTGTTTCTGACTCCTGATACTGAGCGTTGAATCAAATGATGAATCTAGTTAAAAACTTTATAACTAATGAGTATCTTTTTTGCCTAATGAGATACGAAGCTACGGTTTCGACAAAGATGTTCATCGGAGAATTTCCTTTAGAGAACTTATAAATTGGCACAAAAACCAAACCGTTTCAATAGGAGAAACAAAATTGATGTTGATTTTTCAGTATAAAATATTAAATTTTCTCATATAAACCTAAAAGTTTAAATTTACTCTGCAAAAAACCATGGATGAGTTTTGAACCCAGGGTTTGAGAAATTCAAAAATGACCCCAAATCGACTCAGTTTACCCTATCAATGCATCAATCTGATTTTTTTCAACCCATGCATAAATCGCCAGATAAGGTTTTTTTTCCCTTTTAGGTAATTCATTTTGCCAGTTTGACTTTTTTGTAACATTTTATACACTTTACACATTCAATTGATCTATTTTTTATTACTTTCGCCATATTGGTCGGTTGAAAGCAATTTCAATGCAGCCGCACGATTTTATGCAAATTAAAAAGCCACCCACCACAACACGTATTGGCCTTTTTCCGAAATCACCTTCCTAGTTCCCTACTGATTGGTCCAGGCAGGATTGGACCTTTGAACTTTATACCTGCTGCTCTATGCACAGAAACTTTCCATCATGTTCATGAAATATGTATTGATAATACTTTGATTCACTGGAGTTAGCCGGTATGGCAGGGGCGGTCCTATGGGGGGGGGGGGTGATCGGGGTGATCACCCCCCCCAAGCGGCAAAAAACCGTTACGAAGTACTTTCAAACGCTGGATTTTATATAAAATCCTAAGAACTTTTCTTAGTAGGTTTACTTTCAAATTCTCAATTTTTTCCACTCCGTGGGGGGTTTATTAAATTATTAATCACTTAATAGCTTAAATTTAAAAAAAGTCGGTCCGCCTAACTAAAACAGCTAAAATTTCCTGGACCAAATTTCACCAAATAACTTTTGTTGAGCTAATTACAGCGTTGAATTCGAAATTTGCTGACCATATACGCTGCCGGCCATAAGTTTGGGATCACCCCCTCAAAAAAAACTAATTTGTTTGGCCATATCTCAGTCATCTTATGACATATTGCATTTATTTTGATCTCATTCTAAAGTCGACGAGCAAAACTTTCTTCGTATTTTGTTGGCAAAATGTATATGTTAACTTAATATGTCTTAAACTTGGCTTAAAGTTGGAAAATAAAAAAAAAATCGCACTTTATATTTCAACCCGATCAGCTCAGGGTTGGGTGGACTGAACTTAAAAATTTGAGTTGCATTTGAATCTTTTATCATAAATATCAAAAAAACATTTTTTTTTAATTTTATGCTTAAAATTTGCATAGTGCTTTCAATAGATAAAATAAAAAGTTATCGATCAAAAGTTTGGGCTCACTCGTCAGTATGGTGTATCGGCAAAAGGTTTGGGATCATGCAAAACATGCAATTTAATTCCGTGCGTATCTTAGTCATCAAACAACGTTTCGCTATTCTGATAAGTTTAATGCTGAAAAGTTTTTTTCGCTTTTTGGATATTCAGTAAAAATGTTTTTTCAGGCAAACTTTGTTAAAACTTTAGCCTTAGTTTGATAATTTTTTGATAATGTTCACCAAATAGTCGGTATGTTCAATAAATACCTGCAAACTTGTTTCGAACATAACTTTGTTTTGACAAGTTATTGCAGATAGGGTTCGCTCCATGTTTGATGGATCAACATATCTCGATCCTTTTTAGAAGTTAAAAAGACTTGAGCCTTTGAGTGTTAAATTGCTTTGGGGCCGTTCAGATACCACGTGGATAAAAAAAGAGATTTTTACCCCTTTCTCCCTCTCCGTGCACAAGTGTGGATATTTGGCAACACCTACCTCCCTTCCCAGATGTCCACCTGAACAGATTCGATTTTTGTTGCCTACATCTAATACTACATTTCCATTCCATGGATTATTTTTCATTGCAAGCTTCTATTTTCACAGAATGCATTTCCAAAGCCCATATTTTATTTCTGAATTAAAGATATCGAAACTGACTAGACAATTTAAATTAAAAAGAAACATTTAAATTTCTGATTTTTTTTAATTTTTTTTTTTTGAAAAAAATAGCTTTGATTGAATTTGCCTCGACGTAGCAAAAATGATCGATTTTGATTTATTGGTATAATTTGGTAATTTTTCAGATTTTCAGAATTTTAATTTACATACTTTCACGATTGAAAAAGAAATACAAATTTTAGATAAAAATGGCCAAATAGAAAACGTATTTTCTTAAAATAAGTTTTTTTCAATAAATCATTTATTTTTCTTCCGAAGGCTCGTTTACTGTGATATTTTACGTCTTTCATTAGCTTTTATGCACTTATACCCCTTTGGCTTGAAGGACGTCATACATTTTAGCAATTAAACTATTTTAACAATGATCCATAATTTTTATAAAAAAATCCATTCTTTGATTTAAAACTTTAAAAGTTAATAAAGTAAAAAATGGTTACGATAAAAATGTCCTGAGACCAAATTATGATTAAAATTATAAAAATAAATCATGGGGTTTATTTCTGGTAATAAAAATAACATTTAAAATATAAAACTGAGATTATTGGTTGAAACTTGATATCAGTTATGCTTAGAATTCTATACAAAGCTAAAACAAATAGTGTTTTTCACCTGCTTTGATTAGTACCGTAAAACGGGGTTACTTTGATAACCGGGGTAATTTTGAAGATCGTGTGAAGGTAAAATTTTATTTGTAATTTGTAGCTCAAACTATTTAGCAGGTATTTAAATTTTCGCTCCTAAATGTATGCACCATATTTCGATTATAAGAGAGCTTGAAATTCAAGAAAAAACATATAAAAATGAAGTGTCAAAAGCTTTATACCTAAGAATATGATTTTGATGAACTTATTTAAGATTTTTTTTCTAAATGAAGAATTGAAACCAGAATTAGTAATAATTCGATACTTTCGAACAACGATTCAGAAAAATACTTCAGAAAAATAATTAAATATTCAGGTTTTTAATTCAGAACAATTATTAACGAACACTTTTTTCAAATATTTTTTTTGGAATTGTTGCAAAATGAGAATCATTAAAATTTTGGTGAGGCCCTTACGCTGATATGAAGATTCCCAGTAAAAATATTGTGGATAACTTGAAGTTTTTTTTTTCATTTTCTTCTACGAAAGTGTGTGTTCAATTTTCATTTTTGAAATTACATTTATGTCGGAAAATTCTTTAAAGAATTCTTCAATTTATAATTTTCAAACTAACAATTGTAAAAATTATTGTTAAAATAACTAAAATAATTTTTTATCAACACTTTTTTGCAGTGAACATCTAAGATTCGCAGATTATTTTATAAAAGGATATCAAAATAAATATATTGAGAAAATTTGTTAATAGTTTTTACTTTTTTTCTCTAATTTCTTTTTTTTTAAATTACAAACCTTTAACTACACAAACCTACAAAATACGAGTCTTATTTTAAACTGTAACTAAGCCCCCCCCCCCCCCCCCCTCCTCCACTCGGTTTCTCAAAGTAAACGTTTATTCGCCAGATATTCACGATCCTTCTTATTGACTAATTTTTCAAAATTTTGAAAATCACCCCCCCCCCAAGAGCCACCTCTAGGACCGCCCCTGCGGTATGGTATAGATGTTTTTAAGCTATGATAAAAATTGCTTGAAAGTGCAAAATCATTCAGATATGAGAGAGACAAAACTATTGAATTTAAATTTTTAAATTAAACTGTTTTTCTATGGTCGTAATTTATTTCTTGGTAATGAATTTAGTTTATTTTTCAAAAGAATATGTTTTGCAAAAATTTGTCAACTAATGTTGTGTTTTCGTTTTCAAAAGCATGTTGATAAGCTCAGGAATGGATGTTATTCATTTGAGGCTAATTTATCAAAACTCAAAATAAGCTGTATACCTCCTTCGTCTTTGATGCAGCCTTTTCTTCCATTTCTATTCCCGGGACCCACTAATTGACTAAAAGCTTCTTAGCTTTCCACTGCTTCAAAGGCGAAATATTGAAGGGAGTATGAATCGACTAAGCTGAAGAAGAAGCGGTCATCTTATTTATTTTGGTATAACCATGCTTCTCAGTTCGAATATCGGTTCCACTGTGGCTTTCCCCTCTGATTAGTTCGGTATGGAAAGCTGTTTTTTCCGAGGAGAAAAAAACATTCGTCATTTTTAGTCGGCCGGCTCTCCAGGCTAGCATCAGCATCATTTACCCTAATCTGAACAAACCAAAAGACCAATTTTTTTTCGTCTCGACTCTCCTTTCAAACGTCCGTCAAGATTTTCGGTTTATATTCTTTCGCTGTGGTCGGACCCGAGGAAAAATCTAACTATTTATGTTTTCCCAACACGCTCCAAGCGGTGAAAATAAAAGCATAAAAGCGGGGTTGTGGTTAAAAAGAGGAAAAGAGAGTAGGAAAAAAAAAACAAAGTGACGACTACAAAAGCCAACGGGCCGAGAATTCATCTGCAAAAGAGGTTGTTATTTGTGTGGATTTTTTTTTCCTTTCTCGTTCTTCAACTCCCAACTACAGAATGTCGAAAGCTTAAGGCGGAAAACTTGGTCCGAGATGTGGCAACTTAAGGCGCCAAAAGGCTAATGCTAGAAACATCCCGGCACTTTGCTTTTTCAGGCTTTTGTTTGTTTAGTCGCTTATTTGAGCGGTTTTTTCCCCTCTGATTCCTCTCATCACAACTTTTTCCAGACCAACGAAACCGCTCTGATGAGAACCACGAAGTGAGCAATTGCTCCCAAAGAAAACAATTTAAAAGCAATCTAATTTGAATTTACTTTTCGAATTGCACTTTTTTTAAGCTGAGCCTTTTTTTTGTTTGTTTTTATAGATCAACTAACCTGAGGGAATAGTTGCAACAGCCCGAGGATGAAAATGGCCATGGCCATCGAGGTGGCGGAACAGAATTGCATCTTCAGGAACGTTACGCAGCAACGCCGTTGATACAGGATCGGCAGCATGATGGCGAACGCTACGCAGGACTGCAGGAAGCAACAGCCGCAGCTGACAATCACCAGGATCGGCCGGGCTGTCGTTTTGGTGACCGAAGTCTGGAACAACAAATATTGTCAATGATTAGTGTTGGATGTATTTGAGAACCTGAAAATTGATTTGAAATTTGAACGGAAGTTTACTTTGAGTGAACTTTTTGATGATGGTGTTATATAATTTTCCAGCCTCAGATCCAATCGAAGTGTGGATGCTTTCTGTGTGTTTATATTTAAAAAAATCTTAAAATGGTAAAGCTTTCTAAATACATACTAAAAGGTGATACGGTCAAAATTTGGTCAAGGGACAACGCGTGTAAATCGGTGAAATCGTTTATTTAAAAAATCAAATTAAATTTCTTTTTCAAGTTAAATTAGTACAAAATTCAGGAAAAATATTCAGTTAGGCTTCCGCTTTTCCAAATCCGAATTACCGGGCCTTACCCAAGCAACCAAAAGTCCCATAAAACAGGTACAAACACGCTTACTCAGCCCCATCATTGATATGAAGTACGTTCTATGCAGCTCAAAATTTAAGTTCTTATTGATGCTTTCAAGTTCCAAAACAAGTCTTAATGATCTTCTATTCAGCTTCCGGCGGCCTCTTAATTCAGCTCCCGAAAAGTCGCAAAATGAGCAAAAAAATCTCTCTCTACCTCAACTGAACCGTTGGCTTCGGTTCATATCACATTCACTTGATTATTTACTGTGTTCGGTACTGGTGCCGCCATGATGCCACGCGCTTGATTTCAAACTCGACAAATTGCTCAATTGCTTCTTTCCTACATTTCCTACATACATCGCATCAGAATGATCACTCAATTACCAAATTACTTATTGAAAAAAACTAGCCCGGCTTGGGGATCGAACCCCGACCTTCGTGGTGAGCATCGAACACGCTACCACAACACCACGCCTAGATGTTGTTCTAACTGAAACTAAAACACGAAGTGGTGATTTGATTTTGAAAGCACCTCAATGCACTTTTTGTGACTTATCAATACCCGTTTGAGCACTTTTGTGCCCTTTATGCGACTTACCAAATCCAGTATTGAGCACTTTTGTGCCCTTTATGTGACTAAAGTCCCGTATAACGTACGTATAGATCACTTTTGCAGCTTTCAAGTTCGTTAATGAGTACATATAGTTCACTAACGGGAATTGGGCAAAACAAGTCACATACAACGTACATATTATTCACTTTTGCAACTTTCAAGTTCATTAATGAGTACATAAAGTTCACTAAAGGGAATTGGGCAGTTGATTCTCTTTGTCAGCCAATATGTAACTTTCAATGTTTTCATTCAAGTAAATATGTGACTTTTGGTTGCTTGGGTACGCTTAACCCCTGCCTTCAGATTTTGTACAGCCACCTTGCCCACCTTCTTCGCCGCAGAAAGCCAGTTTGCCTTGAACTGCTGCTCATCCTTAGCAGTTTTTTTGGTCTTCTTTAGGTTCCGCTTGACAATAGCCCAGTATTTCTCAATTGGCGGAGCTCTGGCGTGTTGGGAGGGTTCTTGTCCTTGGGAACCACCTGCACGTTGTTGGCGACGTACCACTCCATGGCCTTTTAACCGTAATGGCAAGATGCCAAATCCGGCCAAAACAGTATGGAACAACCGTGTTTCTTCAGGAAAGGCAGCAGACGTTTATTCAAACACTCTTTCACGTAAATTTCTTGGTTGAAAGTCCCGGAAGTTATGAAAAAGCTGATGTTCAAGCCACAGGTACAGGTGGCTTGCCAAATCCGATATTTCTTCGCGAACTTTGTCAGTTTCATGTGCTTGAAAATATCTGCTACCTTTCCCCTTCCTTTTGCCGTATAAAACTCCTGTCTCGGAAGCTGCTTGTAGTCGACTTTGACGTTGGTTTCGTCGTCCATTACCAGTCAAACTTCGTCAGCATCGTCGTGTAAAGCCTCCGGGATCGCGCTTTGGCCGTCGTTTTTTGTTTATCATCGCGATTTGGAGCCACTTCCTCTTTGTAAGTCGATAGTCCGGCTCGTTTTTTGGCTCGATGCACGTCTACAACCGTGCATCGAGCCAAAAAACGAGCCGGACTATCGACTTACAAAGAGGAAGTGGCTAACACCCAGAGAGGTTAGGGTTTCGCTTGAAACTACCGATAACTCTCTTTGTCGTCTCAGCGGTTTCCGGTTTTCGATTTCTCCCCGATCCAGACTTCCTGGCTGTCGACAAACGTTCCTCAAATACTTTAATTACATTTGTAACGGTTGATTTGGCAACTTTTAGCGATTTTACCAGCTTTGCGTGCTAGTAGCTCGGATTTTCGCGATGCGCGAGCAAAATTTTGATACGCTGCTCTTCTTCCTTGAACGGCATTTTGACAACTGAAGAGGGAATTCCAAAATCAAAACAAGAACAACATTCTTCACACACACACATCTTCAAAATGAGGGATGTTCAGGTTTTTTAAATGCAAAATTTAAAGAAATACGTCAAGTTGATATTGACCAAATTTTGACCGTATCACCCTTTACATCAAATGATTTAACTAAATACGAAATGACAATCAGTTTTCAAAATAGTGCAGAATAAGATTCAGTTATCACTGTTATAGTGTTGTGTTAAAGCAACTTTAAGTAATATTAAATTATCTTAAAAACGAGAGGTTTGTCAAATAATTACCAAAGTTTTACTTAACAACTAAGCAATTAGCTAATATTATCTTTTCAAGGTACTGATATATAGTTCATGTGTGATAAAATGAAATATTAAAAAAAAATTTGGCTGCTATTAATTTGAAAAAAAAAACCCCAAGACTTAAAAGATGAAATATTAAAATAATAGTTTTTTGAGAAATCAGTTCTCAAACTCGAAATCCCTAAAAAATCAAAAATGTTACCCCATAAAGTGCTGCCATTCATCCATACGCTTGACTTAATGTATCTGAAGATGAAAATTAAATAAATATATATTTTTCATGTTTGTTCAATACGTGTTGACCAAGGTTGACAGAGTTTTTATAGCACATATCCGGACCGAACATTTGATTTCAAAATTAGGCAAATTAAATAAATTTGGGCAAAATCCGGGCTTCCGGACCGGACTGGACATCTCAAAATTTTGTATTTAATATTCGGGCAAACCCGGATAAAACCGGGCAATCTGGCAACCTTTGTGTAAACAGATCTGATATGTTATTATTGTTTGTACAGTCAGTTTGAAAAAGGCCGTACGAGTGAAAGATATTTTATAATTTGAAATCAAATTTGTTTAGTTTAAATGGCAATTGCCAAGCAAACATTTTGGTAGGTACACCTCAGGAAAAATATAAACATTCAAACGCACATAGCAGATGAAATTATCGGATAGAACTTATCAAAATAGCATAGAACTACAAAAGTGAAGGCGATATACATATCTATAATCGTTGGATGCTTATCATGAAACTTGGGATTTTATTGACCCTTAAAAAATAAAGAAAAAGAATAAAAAATTCAAAAGCCTAAAGGTTTGCTTGAATCTTTGAAAAAAATTTACAACTGATAACTTCTTGATATCTGAGTTCTAGAAAAATTCTCAAAAATTAACATCTGGCTCCACTGCCTTTGATCAAAACGCATGATCAGCGTTGCCCCTTATATCTATTTTCCGGTATTTATACAAGTTTTTGGAGAAATTTTCGACTAAAAATAGGTATATAAAAAATACCGATTATTGGCAAGACATACCAAATTAAACTCGCTTAGACAGATTTTTTTTTAAATTTAAAACCAATGTGCCGTTTAGCCAGCATATTTTTATAAGTTGATAACCCATATGGTAAATTCCGGTTTACGGATTGTATACCAAGGCACGGCGTGTCACCGCGTCCCCCCAGTTTGCTACTCTGGGTCCATGGGTAGAATGGGGGGACTTATGATACACTCCGTAGCGTGTATACCTCCTACTCCCTAAACTCCACCTGGGACCACAGATCTTGTTCCCACCTCGAACCTGTTTGACACACTATGCTTCAATAGTGGGAAGTCTTTTCGCGCTATTGCGTTCCAAGGCAATACTCATACTCATCGAAACCACTTTCAGCAAAACCTCTCATCCTTACGACTCTCCTCTAACGACTTGAGAACGACTCCTCGCAATGACTCGAGATTCCCACATAAACCTCTACTGTTCGCGATTCAAGGCCTGATCTCTCCTCTTACGACTCGAGATCCGACCCCTCCTAGCATCGATTCGAGGTTGACACACATACTTCTCCTCCGCACGACTCAAGACCAGATCTTTCTTCTAGTGACTAGAGATCTGACCTTTCCTAACCATTTCTACCCCTCCCCTTGTTGATGAAGGGCCTGATCTCGCCTTTTGCGACTCGAGACTCGACCTCTTATCCTGAAGACTCGGGGTTGGCCACACAAACTTCTTCTCCAGAAGATTCACGCTTGACCAAGGTTGCCGAAATCACAAAAAAATCTTTAGTTTAGCAAATTTTCATCACAGAATACCGAATTTTGGAAAAATTCACAAATATCGCAGATTTCGGTTTTTTTAACGACTCTCATCTCTTGGATTCGAGGTTTGCCAGTCGTGTGCCGATCGAGAGCCTATCACAGCATACGCGCGGAACTTAACGCAACTACTCGGATGATTCCCGACGAAGACGTCATCCTACTCCGACTCGAATGTCTCACCCGGCGTCGAGAGCCACTCTACTCGTGGGTATTCCTCGATCGTGGAATGACCCTCCCCAAACGGTTTCCACTGCGGATAAGGTCTAGTCTTATTTATCTCCGCAGCTTCGATCGTTGGGAACCGCACTACTCAGATACTCCCCAAAGATGGAACATCCTACGCACGAACGCGACGTACCCATGGCATCCGTTTCGCAGAAGATGTTGCCTTATCGTTGTAGCATCAAACCGAAGGGTTGGATGCACACTACTCGACAGCCCCCCGTTGATGGGATCAGTTTAATCCGACCATTATCCGGTCTTTGGCAGGCAACTCTATGATTTTCGGCCCGCGACTTTTTCTGCCCGTCGCGTGCCATATTGAAAGCAGCTTGTCCTGGACTCGCGCCTGTCACGGCACACATTCGGGACTTTGAACGCTACGACTCGGATGTTTCCCGACAGTCACGACATCCTACACCGACTCGAAAGACTCGCCCGGCATCGAGAACCTCTCTTCCCGTGGGTTTCCCCCGACAGTGGTTAACCCTCTTCCTGCGAGGTCCGCTACGAGGAAAGTATTGTCTTATCCCTGCAGTTTCTCCCCTCTTCCTACATCGTTCGCGGATCTCGTACGTTGGGCGTGTCTTTATTGTCCTAGCAATAGACATCCTCCTCTAGTAAAACCTAGATGGGCATGAAGCCCGCCAATACGCAGGCGGCTTTGGTTGAGATGGTCCGGTATCCACTGATAACCCGCAAGATCATCAGCCGCTGAACCCTGCTAAGTCTCTGAAGGATACATTGTGTTCCCAGGGCCTGCCTCCAAACGGCTGCTCCGTACCGCAAGATTGACGTGGTCACGCTTAACGGTATCCTCCTTTCGCTACTGCGGATTGCCGAGGAGTTCGATATTACTCATGAGAGTGCGGCCGTGGCCATTGCCGCTCTCTTACACACGTAGTCGACATGACCCGTGAAGCTGAGTCTGTCGTCGATCATCACCCCCAGGTACTTAATTGCGCGTTCGGACACGATATCACCAACTGCAATGGTACCTTTTTGGGGTGAGATCAGATTGGTGAGCATGCTATGGTCTACGCTGTGCATTCCATCAGCGTAGAGAATAGCATCCTTGTCTTCTATGCTAACTGTTTTAAGATCAAATCTTGGCCATCGAATAATCTAGTAGAAAAAAAAAGTGTTTGCAACCCTCGATAGCCGTTCGCTGCTGGGGGTCTGGTTGCCCATGAATTTATAATCGGAGTATGCAGACGACCTTCAGTAGGCAAAGCCCAACAAGAGGCGGGCCTTCGTGTTTTTTTTTTCATTTTCGAACAGCAAATCAGCCATAGTGTTGCCGTGAGACGTTATTCTACGTCAAAACTGTTAAAATTGTAACGGAATTTTAATCCAATTGTTGTAACGGAATTGTGTAAATGTGTATAATTATATCTCGACTTGGAAAACCTAATGTGCACATAATGGATGCATGAGCATAAAAGTAAGAGCCGAAATAAAAAATTGTATTTTACAAATAGTGTCAGATTGGCATCAAACATGAGGCTCGATAAGCGACTCCTTAGTTTCATCCACACCCATAAACCAGACTCTACTCCAATAATGAACTTCCTTGGAGGTGGAATTATCGATATAAGATTCTTTGCCGGACCGGCATTAACAAGCATTCTGATAACTGGCATTGTCCTTCCAGCGCAACTGCATCGCATATGTCTGAAAGAAACCAAATAAAACATATCCCGTATCCTATCACAAGACAATGCAGGATGGAAACAATCAGCCAGCAAAGATACTGTCGAATACTTACCGAGCGCTGTGTGTGTATGTAAACCAGAAATTAGAAAAAAACAACATTCTTTGTTTCCCAGAAGGACTATGGTAGTAAACCTTCGTTTGCTAACCGACTCAGATTGTGCACTGGGTAAGATATTGGACTGACAAGCCGAGATGAGATGTAACGTGAGTTCGATTCCCATTGTATGTTTTTTTTTTATTTTGGATGAATTATCCAATAGGATGAAAATCCCATAAAATGATTTTCTTGTTTCGCTTGAATGTAGTGGTCATGCATGCTTTTGTTTGGAAGCACGAGTCTTGAGGCCAGTAGTGCTTTTCCAATCATATAGTCTTTTGTATAGTACACTTTTCAGTGCATTTTTGGCACAGAGATTCGCTAAATAAACAGGCATTGGAACTTTTGCAAGTAAGCTGAAATTTTGCATGGGGCCTTCTGACAGGCCAAGGAACAAATTTTGACTCCAAGGTTTATGTATGTAAGCACATACTATGTAAGACTGGCTGTTAGCCAATCGGCAGATTTGCGATGAACCCCTATTAATCCCTAGGGTCGGCAAGCTTACACAAAACTAAGTTGCAGGGAAGTTCGGGAGAGCTAAGAAAAAAACTCCTCGGATAAAGTATAGGTACCGTTTAATTAGCTGCAGTTTTTGTTCACCCACCACTTTCTTAAACTAGTGATCTGACCTGGCAAGTTTTGCGTTCCTCCCTTGACGTCGAGCTCGGGTTCGATGAGGTCGGCTTTGGGCTGGCTGGCTCTCGCTGGTCGTGTTGATGCACCCGGTCCCACCTTGGGTGCTGAACCGGGCACTGATAGTCCTTTGGCGGCAAGCAAGCGGCGTGGATGCTGAGTACCTGGCCCCACCTTGGGTGCTGAACCAGGTACCGAAGTAACACCGACGGGTGTGGTTGTCGGTTAAAGTCGTAGAGCGCTGTGGCGCTCTCGGGGTTTGGTTGATTTAAAATCAAACCGAAACAGCGGGGTCCTGGTAAAATTCAGGAGCGTATTAGGGACAAAATTTGGGCAGGGGCAAAATGGCGTGGGGTTACCTGGAGTTCCAATCTATTCCAGCTTAAGACTGGATTTTCCTTTCTGTGGAATCCTTCAATGGCGATGATTCCTGTTCCGTTTTTATATGGTTGGAACAAAGCACCAAACTTTGGCAAACGATCGTTAATTTTGGGATCGCTGTGATGCGTTCGCGAACTAATGGCAGAGTAAAATGGTCATTTTTTTACAATCTGCTCTGACTCCATTGCCGTTCATTGCCCCCGTCCTGCGCTCGTTTTCGCCTCGCCTTATCGCACGCTTCGCCTCTTCGCTTGAAGACAACGGCTCACATCTCTGCACTGCGCTCTGGTGGTGGGTTGTTGAACGACCATCTTTCGCCCGGTCGTTTGCCTGGTTAGCGTGGCTTGGTGAACTGCTTCACCAAGGGAAACCCCTTAACCCCCACAAACAACACTGCAACATTTATTTAATTTTACTACAACAAGATCACCGCGGCCTCCTTCGACTGACTAGCAACGCTTACAACTAGGAACAAAAAGCAAAGTTAATCCGTGCACTCATGGTGGATTATTTACTTAATTCCTTTTTTCGTGAACACATCCAGCGATATGACACTTTGACGTGTAGCGCTATTTCAAAGTCAAAACTGTGTTTCTGAACAATGTGACTCCTACCGGTTCAATGTAACTTTTCAAACAAACAAAAGAGGTTAAGAACATATGGTTGAGTCAATTTCTCCGAGCTAAGTTACAGAGTTCATAAACTCGAACAGCATCTTTGCCTTCTTGCATTTGTTTAGCTTCCAGTAGTCAGTTGTAGTAGTTGGTTTGGTACCTGGTCTTTGTGTCAACTACCCTGCCTGACTAGACACGATACGTACTACGTGCAGTTTCGTTTTAGGTTCATATCTTTCAACCGCTAAACAAGTTTACGATCCATAAAGTTCAGCTCGCTGCTCAGGGAGTGCAGTAAGAAGTACAAAACTGCATCGATGAACAAAAATCACTACAATGGTCGACTGTTTTCCCAAGGGGAAAATCCAACTATCCTGCCCAGAAAGTTGCTCGTACCGATTCAGGTTTACACACACACACACACACACACACACACACTCAGTGAAAGAGGAAATATATGCACCAGGCAAAGAAGAAGAAAAAATCATTCCACTTCCTCCAAGTGATTGCACAAAAAGTACAACATTTCCTGAATCAAAATTGTGGCTTGGGAGAAAGCAAGGGAAAAAAAATATCATAAAATGTTATGACTTTGGCATGTTTCTTCACTTACAAATAGCGGAGCGGAAAAATCGAGTATAGTGGCGCGCACAAACATACATATTCACATATTCACTTTAAAAGTAATCTTTTGCTCAATTATTAAGAGCCACCGAGCGGAGCGGAATAGAAGAATAAACTGAAAATGGGTCGACGACGTGTCCATTTTTTTGGTGGGCCCTTATTGTATGGAAAGCTTTTAAGTTAATTGGGTGAATATTTGTCATTATTTTGTGCTTACACTTGTTTTTACCATCAAAAATGCAAAGTTTTGAAAATAATGGTAAAATTATTTTTACAGATTTCTGTTAACAGAACAGTTTTCTTGTGCACATGTTATAAAAAACAACTTAAGGAAAACTAAGTGTACTTAATAAAAATAAAAAATAAAATTTACCGATTTCCTAAACCAAATTTTTTGTCTGGTTTTTTAAATAAACAATTAAACTAATCCAGATGCCAAAAAATATTAAAAAAGTTACCAAAAACTGTTTGGATGCATAAATTAAACGACATTACACAAAGGTGAACCAAGCTGTGGATGAAAACCTCTTATAGGCAATTTGTTTTTTTTTTAATTTCATTCCAGAGTGAGAATGAGAATAAACCTGGGCAAAATCTGAGCTGGACCGGATTTTCGCAATTTTATATTAAATATCCGGGCAGACCCGGATAAAATTAGACAATCAGGCTACGTTAATCTAGATGTTTTGTTTGTTTGTTTTACGGAGTAAAAAGAAATCCTTGCCCAGAAAGGCAGGAAGACAAAACTTTCTCGAAAAAGCCTTAATCTATAGAGTTTTTGGAAATAAAGGATATCCGTTGTCCTAACACTGGAGAGCACAATACACATTTCTGGTAAATTTAGCTTACTGTAGAAACGAGAAAAAATGCGATTGAAAGATTTAAATTCAGTTTCTTGGTCAGCATAAAGGCTCATGAGACCTGAAAGCTTCAGATGGAAGGTTCAGAACATGAGTTAAAACCCTACGAGACAGTCCAGTGCTACACTCCAACTGACTTTTGCGAATTTGCGTAACATTGTTTTTTTTTTACAGTGAATCCACTAATGCGACTTAAACCCGCAAATGAATTGAAATTTGATTAGATTGGGGGAGTGAAGTAGGCTTTGGCGAAATAGGACGAATAAATTTTTTCCACGTGTGTCAAAATTGTTGTCCTTAGAAAATTTTAATGGTCGAAATATAATTCATTAATTAGTGGAATGTCTGCACTGGTCATGTCGTTGGCGGCCCCCTCCAAACTCCGATGGTACAGCAGGGCCAACCTGTCAGAATATCAAAAAAAGATCCAATAGATACTCTTCCCAGAATGTCCTCAGGCAAAAAAAGTATATGGCAGTTATAGCAGCTAAGTATTATTTCTTATTTAATCTCATTCATTTTCATTGCGGCTTAATATATTACCATAAGTATTTTGAAATGAATTTCGAATCAAATTAATTGCGAAATTTTTACATGATACTTGAAGACTTTAAGCAATGATTGCTTGTGGCTCAATTCAAGTGCTCTGGATTCTTATTTTCAACGATTGTTGTGTAGATACGTGCAAAAAAAAAGAAATCGTTTAAAAAAAGTTTTTATTCTTGTCGCAGTACTCGTTGAGAAAGGACGTTTTTTTTTCTCGGGAGTAAAAGTCAAAGTTTTTCTGGTTCTCCTCGAAAGTCCGGTTTATATACCGTTGGGATAGTTATCCGAATTGATCCGGAATAGTGTGCCGTCACCGGGTAACAAGGAACTGGAACAGAAACGCTGAAATCGCCATCGATTGCCATTGGAAATTGAAATTTCACCATTGAAAGAGGTTTTCTGCAAACGCCATTATTTGGAAAATTTCGGCCTGCTCAGCACTGCCAACTTGATTGCTGCCTTCCGTGTTGGAAAGGTCCTTGCTGCCAAACAAAGCAAGAGGAAAACGGCCGCCAAACGAAGCCGCCCCAAGCCGTTCGACTGGTTTCGCCGGAGCCTCCTGGAAAATTACGCATTGGACAGAAACAAATCCAAAAATTGTAACTACATTTTTATTTTCCCTTTTCTTTTTCTTGCCTCTTTCCCTTTAAAGTTTTATATTCGACTTGTGTACTTCATTCATTTTTATTTACGGGAGACGTTTTCGTCCCCGTAATTAAATATGAGTGAGGGCGGGGAGCTCGACGTTGCAGTTCCTATGGATGATTCGGGTTTCACTTCCAAAAATGTAGGTCACCCGGAGAATCCAAGTCTTGTCTCAGAGAACAAAATCTTAAATGACAAAGCGGGTTCTTCGGGTGTCCATGCAATTTCGAAAGAAGATCTCTCGCAATCATCCAGAGATACTCAAACAGCTCCCCGAGTCAAGGTTTATACAGAAAATTCTTCCTTCACTGGCCCGTGGGTGGTTTTCTTTCGGCCCAAACCGAACGGAAAACCACTGAATGTTATTCAGATTACTAAAAATCTGGCCAGGTGGTCCTCTGTAACCAATGTTACTAAAGTTAGACCAAACAAGTTGCGAGTGGTCGTGGCTAGCCTCAAAGCAGCCAATGAAATTGTTGCCAGCAATCATTTCAACTTAGAGTACCGGGTTTTTGTACCATCTCGACACGTAGAGATCGAGGGAGTGATCTCAGAAATGAGTTTGTCGGCAGAATATGTTAAGTCCAACGGCGTTGGTAAGTTCAAGAGCCTTGATTCGGCTTCGGTCAGAATCTTGGATTGCCGCCAACTCGTAACTGCCGACGTCGTCGAAGGAGTTAAAAAATATTCTCCGTCAGACTCATTTCGGGTAACATTTGAGGGTACTGCCCTCCCTCACTACGTGTTGATTGATGGTATGTTAAGGCTTCCAGTTAGACTTTTTGTGCCGCGGCCAATGAACTGTGCGAATTGTAAAAAAATGGGCCACACAACTTCACACTGCAACAACAAGTCTCGTTGCTCCCACTGTGGAGAAAATCATGGGGAAGACGTGTGCTTGGCATCAGCACATAAATGTGTTTATTGCGGAAGCCGTCCCCATGATTTGTCTTCATGTCCGGCCTTTAAGTCTAGTTGGGATAAACAGAGGCGCTCTTTGAAAGAACTCTCTAAGCGTTCTTATGCCGCTGTACTGAAGAGCGCCTCTCCACCGGCCCAATCTCAATCAAATAATATTTTTTCTGTGCTCTCGGTTGATGACGTTGACAGAGATACAACTGATGAAGAACAACCAACATCCTTAGTTTTAGGAAGCTCCCGAAAGCGCTCAAGAGTAACTTCTTCCAAAATTTCGAGAAAAGTTAAACTTATTAACCCTTCAGTCAGCTATGCTAAAATATCTACTTCAGCTGATCAGGAAGCACCAATACCGCCCGGATTTCGCTGAAATATTTCAATTCCTAATGATCCAGCGATAGCTGAAACATCGAAATCTCCAAAACTTAATTTGATTTCATCTCCTGACGCTAGTCAATCAGGACTTTTTAAGTTGTCCGATATTGTGAACGGACTTTTTTCATTTTTTGATATATCGGATTCCATCAGAAGCGTTGTTACCGCAATGCTTCCAATTGTAAAAACATTTTGTCAGCAATTGATGCAAACTTGGCCCCTTCTGTCAGTGTTTATCTCTCTTGATGGCTAATTTAAGCCGAGAGGTCAGAGATATCACTGTCTTACAGTGGAATTGTCGTAGTCTTATTCCTAAAATAGATGCGTTCAATTATTTGCTTCATAAAACTAACTGCGATATTTTTGCATTGTCCGAAACTTGGCTATCTTCTCAATCAAACATCTCATTCCACAATTTTAATATTATTCGTCTGGATCGTGACGATTCTTATGGAGGGGTGCTTTTGGGGATCAATAAGTGCCACTCTTTTTATAGAATTCACCTTCCTTCATCGGGCGGAATTGAGGCCGTTGCTTGTCATACAACCATAAGAGGTAAGGACTTATGTGTTGTCAGTTTGTATTGGCCTCAGAGAGTTGCAGTGGATCGAAGTCACATAGAGGACCTATGCTCAGTGCTTCCTGAGCCAAGGTTGATCCTGGGTGACTTCAATTCACATGGAACTGTCTGGGGAGAACAAATTGACGATAGTCGTTCTACTCTTATCTATGACATTTGCGACAGTTTCAATTTAACAATTTTGAACACAGGTGACAAAACACGGGTACCTAAACCTCCTGCAAGACCGAGTGCAATTGACCTCTCACTCTGCTCAAATTCACTATCATTTGATTGCCAGTGGAAGGTGGTCCATGATCCTAATGGTAGTGATCACTTGCCTATCGAAATTTCAATCACCAATGGGTCCAACAATTCCAGTTCTATTAATGTGGCATATGACCTAACAAAACACATTGACTGGAAAAAATATGCGGATACGATCATTTCAGCCATCGATTCTGTAGATACCTTACCTCCCTTAGAGGAGTATAATTTCCTTTCTCGTTTGATTTACGATTGTGCAACTTCCTCTCAAACAAAGCCCATCCCTAATTCATCTATGAGTAAAAGGCCTCCCAATCCGTGGTGGGACAGTCAGTGCTCCAAGCTTTTTATGGAAAATCGAAGGCATTCAAAGCCTTCCGAAAGCATGGAACACTCGACAATTTCCAATTGTACTTTTCCCTTGAAAATCAGTTTAAAAAACTTATAAAAGGGAAAAAACAAGCATATTGGCGTAATTTTGTGGGAGGCCTTTCTCGTGAAACATCTTTAAGCACTTTGTGGAGAGTGGCACGAAGTATGCGCAATCGTAATTCAACGAATGAAAGTGAAGAAAATTCACATGGTTGGATTTTCAAATTTGCACGAAAAATCTGTCCTGATTCCACACCAGTGCAAAAAATTATTCGGGAAGTATCTCCAGATAGGTGTGAGCTGGATTACAATTTTTCGATGGTAGAATTTTCACTTGCTCTTCTCTCTTGTAACAATTCAGCTCCGGGAATTGATAAAATAAAATTTAACTTGCTGAAGAACCTTCCGGATGTCGCTAAATTTCGCTTGTTAAATTTATTTAACCAATTCTTGGAGCATAACATTGTTCCCGAAGATTGGAGACAAGTGAGAGTTATTGCTATTCAAAAACCTGGAAAACCAGCGTCCGATTTTAATTCGTACCGACCTATAGCGATGTTGTCTTGCATACGGAAATTGATGGAGAAAATGATTTTGTTCCGATTGGATAAATGGGTGGAAACAAATGGTCTCCTTTCAGATACTCAATTTGGGTTTCGAAGGGGCAAAGGAACAAACGATTGTCTCGCTTTGCTGTCTTCAGAGATACAAATGGCGTACGCAAAACGTGAGCAAATGGCTTCAGTGTTTCTAGACATAAAGGGAGCTTTTGATGCAGTCTCAATAGATGTTTTGTCAGACAAGTTGCACTCCCGAGGCCTGCCTCCTCTATTGAACAACCTCTTATACAGCTTACTTTGTGAGAAACACTTAAACTTTGCTCATGGAGATATTTCAATAAAAAGATCTTCATTCATGGGCCTACCCCAGGGTTCATGTTTGAGTCCTCTTTTGTATAACTTCTACGTTAGCGACATCGACACTTGTCTCTCTGAAGGCTGCACTTTAAGACAATTTGCAGATGACGGCGTAGTATCTGTAATAGGTAATACTGAGTCACATCTGCACAGACCTTTACAAGATACTTTAGACAGACTGTCTTCCTGGGCTTTGGGGCTTGGGATCGAGTTCTCTCCAGAGAAAACTGAGATGGTGGTTTTCTCTAAGAAGCGTAGACCTGCTCAGCCAAAGCTTCAACTCCTTGGTAGAACGATCACTCAATCGAGGTGTTTTAAGTATCTTGGGGTTTGGTTTGATTCCAAGTGTACTTGGAGAGCTCATGTTGAATATTTGAAAGGAAAATGCCAGCAAAGAATTAATTTTCTCCGATCAATCACTGGCACCTGGTGGGGAGCTCATCCTGAAGATCTCATAAAATTGTATCGAACAACGATCCTCTCAGTGATGGAGTATGGCAGTTTATGTTTCCAATCGGCTGCCAAAACACATCTCATTAAACTCGAGCGTATTCAGTACTGTTGTCTCTGAATTGCTTTGGGATGTATGCCCTCTACGCATAATATGAGTCTCGAGGTTTTGGCAGGCATGCTCCCTCTGAAGGATCGGTTCTATTCATTATCACTTCGGTTCCTCGTCAGGTGTGAGGTCATGAACCCTTTGGTGATTGCAAATTTTGAACAGCTTCTTGAGCAAAATCTTCAAGCAAGATATATGACCATATATCATGAATTCATGTCTATGCAGGTTAATCCTTCGTCGTATTCTCCTATTCGTGTTTGTCACCCTGACTACGACAACTCTTCTGTCCAGTTTGATTTGTTCATGCAGCATGAAATTCGAGGAATTCCAGAACAACATCGTTCTCTTATTGTTCCAAGGATTTTTGATGCAAAGTATGGACACGTCAATGCTGATAAAATGTACTTTACTGATGGATCCGTTATCGATGAATGTACCGGGTTTGGAGTGTTCAACCAAATTTACAGTGCTTCCTTCAGTCTTCAATCTCCGTGCTCAGTGTATATCGCGGAGCTGGCAGCTATACATTGGGCACTAGACAGCATAGCATCAAGACCCGCTGATCACTACTTTATTGTAACAGATAGCCTCAGCTCCGTTGAGGCTATTCGTTCAATAACACCCGGGAAACACTCCCCATACTTCCTCGAGAAGATACGGGTAGTGTTGAGTGCTTTATATAGTCGTCGCTTTTTTATCACGTTTGTGTGGGTTCCTTCACATTGCTCAGTTATGGGCAATGAAAAGGCAGACTCACTGGCGAAAATAGGAGCTGTAGAAGGCGACATCTATCAGCGACAAATCGCTTTTAACGAATTCTACTTTGTAATTCGAAGAAATGCTCTTGTCAACTGGCAGCGAAAATGGAACGAAGATGAGTTGGG
Source organism: Uranotaenia lowii (assembly GCF_029784155.1). Lineage (NCBI taxonomy): Eukaryota > Metazoa > Arthropoda > Insecta > Diptera > Culicidae > Uranotaenia > Uranotaenia lowii. The sequence continues at coordinate 165,131,611 of NC_073692.1, read as the reverse complement.
CCGGTGGCTCTACTCGATTATCCCAAAGGTAAGCCTTAAACCATGGTTAAATAGGTTGGACTTGCGTCGGGATTTTATTCGAGTATTTTCCCGTCTCATGTCCAATCATTGTTCCTTAAACGCGTTACTCTATCGTTTTAATCTTGCTGGCAGCAATTTATGTGGTTGTGGTCAAGGTTACCATGACATCGAGCATATTGTTTGGTCGTGTGAGGACCACCTTGTCGCCAGGGCGAATTTAATAGACTCCCTTCGGGCCCGAGGAAAACCACCCAACACCCCAGTGAGAGATGTATTAGCTGCGATAAACATTGATTACATGCTCGAAATCTACCTCTTTCTAAAAGCTATTGATCTCCGTTTATAACTACTACTTTCTTTTTCACTTTATCTAAATCTTTGGATACTTTAAAATGTAATTACACAAACCAGACATTGGCTCTTTGAAACCTACGGTACGAGCCGTTTCAAATAAATGCATTGTAAAAAAAAAAAATAAAAAAAGTTCAAAACAACCGGGCAAAATTCATGGCTCATTTCAAGTAAAATGACCAACTTGGATTGCAAATTGATCATTTCCAACCAGGTAGACCAGGGGTGAGCAACCTTTCGAACCAACGGGCCATTTTAAATTTTAAATCTTGTCGGCGGGCCGCACTTAAAACAACATTTTCTAATAATTAGCAGATTCATGTTATTTTTTAAAACTACAATTTTTTGACAAAACAAATCTGAAAAAGGAAAGATAAACCGAATTCACGTGTTTAAAAACAGAAATTGAACACGACTTTCTAAATACTCGATATCAAAAAGGTACATCACTAAATCTTTGTCATGTTTAGATTCTCTCAAGTTTTTAATAGTATTTCTTGGTGAACATTCGTTCTTACAATATTATTTCTTAAAACCGATGGTACTATTCGCCATCACTTCTATTTAAAAATCTTCTGAAGCTTGCCACAGTGATAACTAACAATATGAAAAATATATATTCAAAGAAATCACCATCTTTTTAAACGTCGGACGTTGAATCGCTAATCGACTTTGTATGATTTTTTTTCCATAATTAAAACTTGTCCTTAAAGCCTAGATTTTTTCCTACAAACGGTTAAAACTTCGTTTTTTAAATTGAAGTTCTCTATTGGAATTTTTCATTGAGAGGATGAGCGAGATGGTCGAAATCACAGAAAAATGCACAAGTTCACATATTTTTAGGCAACTATCTTCAAAAATACATTCTTGATTCTACAATTTTTATCAGGTTTTCTTAATTTTCTTTATTATCCAGATATTATTGGAATAGGATTTCTAAAGCTATATTATGAGTATGACTTTGATGATATGGAATGAAAATTATAAGTGAAATAACTCAGTGTTTGTTATAAATGTTCTTTCAAATTTCTGTAAAAATCATCACAGATAATCGTCAAAGACCTCTTGGGTCGAATCACAGAATGTCAGATATTTTTTATTTTTACCAAAATCTAATAATTTTTGTCGGTAACTTTGAAGATTCATGTTGATAAAGTCTAAAATCGCTCACCCAGGCTTTATTATCTAACTTTCGTCAATATTCAGAAATAGAAAAATTTTCACAAGGTTTTGTTTTGAAATTTTTTGCCAGGATTTGAATCAGAACAAGCCTGTTTGCCGAATTGGATCGAAAAATTAAAAAAAAATTGACTGAGCATATTTTTTATCATACAACTTTATTTTTGCTTGAAAGTAAAATAATGACATCACTAACGGATATCTAAATTTCTTCGATCATGTGTAGCTTCCGATTTTTGGCTACTCTTCCGACTCACTTTAATGGATTTTGCTATTCAAAATGGTAGGAGTTTAAATCTATATATATAAAAAGCAATTATCTGTATGTTTGTTTGTTTGTTTGTTTGTTTGTTTGTCCTCTATAGACTCAGCCGTCTTAAGAGCTAGAGATCTGAAATTTGGCATGGATGCTCATTAGGACCAGGAATGATGAAAAATGTTTTTAGATTTTTGGACGACCCCTTCTGAAGGGGGTCGTCCATACAAGACAAATATTGTTTTCACGTTATTGACGTTATTTTCCGTCGGATTGTGTAGAAAATTTGCACATAAGTATTTTGAGAGACGAGCAATCGATTACAGTTATCAAATTCAGGGTCAGGGGTCGGCCAAAGGGGTCGTCCATATCCACTGATTAATGTTTTTGCGATATTGGCTTTATTTTACATTGGATTGTGATGAAAATTTGCACATGAGTGTTTTGAGAGACGAGCAATCGATTACAGTTATCAAATTTAGGGTCAGGGGTCGGCCAAAGGGGTCGTCCATATCCACTGATTAATGTTTTTGCGATATTGGCGTTATTCTACACCGGATTGTGATGAAAATTTGCGCATGAGTGTTTTGAGAGACGAGCAATCGATTACATTTATCAAACTTAGGGATAGGGGTCGGCCAAAGGGGTCGTCCATATATACTGATTAATGTTTTTGCGATATTGGCGTTATTATACATCGGATTGTGATGAAAATTTGCACATGAGTGTTTTGAGAGACGAGCAATCGATTACAGTTATCAAATTTAAGGTCAGGGGTCGGCCAAAGGGGTCGTCCATATCCACTGATTAATGTTTTTGCGATATTGGCTTTATTTTACATTGGATTGTGATAAAAATTTGCACATGAGTGTTTTGAGAGACGAGCAATCGATTACAGTTATCAAATTTAGGGTCAGGGGTCGTCCATATCTACTGATTAATGTTTTTGCAATATTGGCGTTATTATAGATCGTATTGTGATGAAAATTAGCAAATGAGTGTTTTGAGGGACGAGCAATCGATTTCAAGTTTCGAATTGCGGATCAGAAGTCGGCTGAAGGAGTCGTCCATACCCAACTTTAATGTTTTTGCGATATTGACGTTATTTTACATTGGATTGAGATGAAAATTGTTGCATAGGAGTTTTTAGGGACGCTCTTTTGCCTTAAGGTTTCAAATCTTGACTCAGGGGTCGGCAAAAGGGGTTATTATCTGTTCACTGTTTTTACGATATTCTCTTGATTGAGCATAGAAATGTAATGAAAATTGACACATGGGAGTTTAACAGAAAAGATAATTGATTTCGGGTGTCAAGTTTTGAATTGTGGTCAAAAAAAGGCCGTCCACGTAGTTGCTCACTGTTTTCGCGATATTGTCGTGATCATGCATCGGATTGAGATAAAAATGTTCAGATGAGGGTTATAAACTATGAGCAATTGACTCGACGGAAGGGGCGTCTATATTCACTGTTCACTGTTTTCAAGTTCCTGACGTTATTTTACTTATAATTTGAAAAGAAAAAATGGCACAAGGGAGTTTTGAGGAACGTAAAATTGGTTTCAATTATCGAATTTCGGGCCATGGGACAGAAAAAGAGGATTTCATTGAATGTTCAGTGTTTTGTGCAAAAGAGTCGTGCACATAAACAAATAGTACATGTTCTGCCATAATGTCTAGATTTTGCAATCGATCGAGAAGAAAACACTCTCACATAAATTTTAATAAAAAGCGAATCAACTGTTTAATTTGAATTTCAATTAATAGTAATAGTAGCGATTTTAAACACTGTTGAATTTTTTCCCCAAAATTGTCGAAAGAATGTTTCGAATTCATTTTCTAAACTCATTTTGTCGTACCAATGATTTAAAGCGAAACGAAGTTCGTACGGGATCAGCTAGTTAAGAAATATTAAAACTGAATAAAAAAACTCTGACCAATCCCGTATATATTGGTCACCTCAAATTCAAATAATTTTGAAAGTTCTTCAAAAGCCCTCGATATTTTACCATAATGTGATCGTATATTGTTGCCATTTTATCATAATTTGTGAAATAATATGAAGAATAATATGGGCGCCAATAACTGTAATGTTTAGCATGAATTAATTGAAATGTCTTTGTATTTTGAACTTCAACAAGATAAATCTTATTTTTACCATCCGAAATGGACTGCCCAAACAAACTACAATATTGGGTTATGTCAATAAAAAATATTGCATTTATGCCTTGAACAGAACATAATAAATGCTTGAAATGCCAAAAAAAAAATTAACATTCTGTTTGATTGTTGGGCAAATGCAGATAAATGGATTTTTGATCAAGTCGAATAAATTTCCCTATCAATCTATTGTAGAAAAAAGTTGAGGCATGAAAATTTGAAAAAAAAACTTCGCGGGCGGCACAAAAGGGTCTCGCGGGCCACATGCGGCCCGCGGGCCGCGGGTTGCTCATCCCTGAGGTAGACCATTCTGAGGTGATTTGAGTGAAATCGGGAAGCTCAAAGGTTTGTTTTGGATTGATTCGTTTTGGGTTTCTGTCGGAAAGCAATGTCCGAATCAATTTTTCCATCCAACAGTGGTTTTTTTTTAAGGAAAATGTCAGAGAAGAATAAATTTTCTCCGTTCAATTACCGGCACCTGGTGGGGGGCCCATCCAGAAGATCTTATTAAATTATATCGATCAACTATTCTTTCAGTGATGGAATATGGAAGTTTCTGTTTCCAATCGGCTGCCAAAACGCACATCATTAAACTTGAGCGTATTCAATATCGTTGTCTCCGAATAGCGCTGGGCTGTACGCCCTCAACACACACCATGAGTCTCGAAGTTTTGGCAGGCATACTCCCTCTAAGAGATAGATTTTATTCATTATCTTTACGGCTCCTCATCAGGTGTGAGGTCATGAACCCATTGGTGATTGCAAATTTCGAGAAGCTACTTGAGCAAAATCTTCAAACAAGATATATGGTTGTATATCATGAATTCATGTCTATGCAGGTTAATCCTTCATCGTTTTCTCCCATTCGTGTTTTACACACTGATTACGACATTTCCTCTGTCCAGTTTGACTTGTCCATGCAGCATGAAATTCTTGGAGTTCCGGAACAACATCGTGCTCTTTTTATTCCGAGATCATTTAATGCAAAATATGGACACGTCAATGCTGAACAAATGTACTTTACTGATGGATCCCTGATAAACGAATGTACCGGATTTGGAGTGTTCAACCAAATTTATAGTGCCTCCTACAGCCTCCAATCTCCATGCTCAGTGTATATTGCGGAGCTAGCAGCTATTCATTGTGCACTAGACAACGTAACCTCACGACCCGTGGAACACTACTATATCGTAACGGGCAGTCTTAGCTCGATTGAGGCTATTCGTTCATTAAGGCCAGGAAAGCACTCGCCGTACTTCCTTGAGAAGATACGGGTAACGTTGAGTGCTTTATCGAGACGCTGCTTTATCATCACCTTTGTTTGGGTCCCTTCTCATTGCTCAATAGTGGGCAATGAGAAGGCAGACTCACTTGCAAAGGTGGGTGCGGTTGAAGGCGAAATTTATCAGCGTCAAATCGCCTTTAGCGAATTTTACTTTTTGGTCCGGAAAAACGCTCTTGTCAACTGGCAACGCAAATGGAACGAGGATGAGTTCGGTCGGTGGCTTCACTCGATTATCCCAAAGGTAAGCCTTAAACCCTGGTTCAATAGATTGGACCTGAGTCGGGAATTTATTAAAACATTTTCCCGTCTCATGTGCAATCATTGTTCCTTAAATGCGTTACTCTATCGTGTAAATCTCACTAGCAGCAATTTGTGTCGTTGTGGCCAAGGTTACCATGACATCGAGCATGTTGTATGGTCTTGTGAGGACCATCTTATCTCCAGGGCGAATTTGATAAACTCCCTTCGGGCCCGAAATAGACCACCCAACGTTCCAGTGAGAGATGTGTTGGCTGCGGTAGACCTTGACTATATGATCGAAATATTTCTTTACCTTAAATCTATCGATCTCCGTATTTAAGTATCTTTTTCCTCTTTTCCTTCTTCTTTAAATAATGAACTGTAGATAAAAAAAAACCAGAATCCTTAAATCAATAGTATAAACATTCCCAATGAAAATAGTGTGAAATGATACTATGTAAAATAGATTTATGCTATTGATGCATAAAGCAAAACGGAAACTTGGCTCCGTAATACTGAAAGGTTTGAGCCGTGTCAAATAAACGAATTATTATTAATAAAAAAAAAACAGTGGTTTTGAAAAAAGCGGGAAAGTAGAACCTGTTTTTGACTTGTTCGAAAATCGTCTTATTTCGAGAAAATCGTTCGAAAAAAATCGTTCAATATAAAACCCTGGAAAATAAGATCGTCTTAAAAGAGGACCCAGGGTATTCTGTTACAAAATCAACGCGGCCCGTGGACTAGAATGAAATTTTAGAAATCATCCATAACTTTTCAACTGAAAAAAAAAATCAATTGGTGCATGATTGTTTGAAAAATTTTACTAATTTGATTTTGCAATTCGTTGCTAGAGTTTAGAATCAAGTAGAACGATACAAGTTTTCCAAAACTAAGCTCTGATTTTAATTGAAATCAATTATTTTGGTCCAAAATTTGGATTTTTTTCTGATAATTTTATGAATATTTACTTTGACCCTTTTTTCATTGCAAAATCTTTAATAGATATAAAAACGATGTTTTTTTTTGTTTCTATACAAACCGTTATAATCTTTTTTTTTATTTAAAAAAAGATATTTCAAAAACTTACCTTCCATACTGAATGAGACAAGGATGAACTAAGTTTGCAGAATTTGTAGAATTGGCAATGCAATAATCATGAATCAGAATGCTCCACCATAAAGTGATAATGTACATTTCAAATTTTCATTATTCAAAATCTACAACCTTAACAAGCTATTTTGCGATATTTTTTATCTAACAGGGATGGCGGTGAGAAAAAGAAGCTAGATACGTATTTCCCTTCAATACGTTTTTTTTTTCAAATATTAAACGTCAACGTTTAAAGGTTACTTTGGAAATCTGTCTGTTTTAAACATTCCTATCATAAGAACAAACGCATTTTCAGTAAAAAAAATAAAGTTTACGTTTAGCTTTTCTTAACTTAGCTTAGCTTAGCTTGATTGACTACTCACATCCACCTTGAATCATTGAACCCGAAATGCATCTTAAAATGTCTTGATAAAGAATTTAAAAATATTCTAGTATACTTGGTGATTGATTTCTAAATTTGGTTTAAATACAAGTCAATACATTTCGGATTCCAAGATTGCAGGCGTGGCTCAGTAGAACGAGTTCCGCATCGCCAATGGTTGCTACTCCGTGATTGACCGAGGCCATCAATTTTGTTCAGAGGTCAAATGAACGGAACCTGGGATTGGCTACACATTCACAATGCACAAAACTGATGCTCTCTCTTTGAACATCAATAACGGCGCCGGCCACGTCCTAGTAGTCAATAGATAGGTTAGAAAAAATTAGAAAGGGATGAAAGAACAACTTTGAGCTTAAGGACCGAGGTCACCTCTGCATCCTTGCAAAAAATTTGGTTGGGAATGTGGGGGAAAGGAAATTATAAGGAAACACTTTTGACTAGTGTTCAGCAGTGGCTATCAGCAATTTTTTCTCCTGAAATATATTTTTATTTATTAAAACTTTTTAGCGAAATAAGAAAAAACAATTAGGAATGGTGATTATGACTAAAACACATTTGAAGTCAATCGTATACACTTGATTTCCATCTTTATCTGTATCTATAATAATTGTTGCTCACATAATTCAAAGTTCGAAATGATATTCGATCTGATGTTCTAAATCATATTTATGTAGGAATTTAAAAACGTATGAAAGGTGTAAAAGTTCAAATCTTTTGGAGAAAAAATCAGAAAGATATTGGAAATAAAAAAAAAGTGAACCATTAGAGAAATCTAGTCCAAATAGAACGTTTCATCTTTAATTAAAAAAAAAAGAAATGAAGAGAATGGTATCACATATAAAAACTAAGTTAATTTTTTAGGAATTTAGATTGAAAGATTCATGTAACGACTTCCACCATTTGATAAGAAACATCAAGAATTAACTTGTGTCTTGTTTATGATTTAATCATAATATACATGAATAACGATCGCTTCAAAGTTTTGGACATTTGAATAAAGAAAAATTAATGGGAAATCAAGAAATTATTAACAAATTATTGAATAAGTTGATCCAAGTTTAGGTTTGATACAAGAATAAAATTTATTTTTAAACCAAAAAAAGGATCAATTTGCAATAGAACTGATTAAATTTATATTTTGAATTTGTGAAATAACGATTGGTTTGAAAACATTTAAATTATTCTATAAAAATTTCAAAATGTTTTTAACGACATTTAATGTGGCACGAATATTTGTGAATAATTTTTCACATTGACAGCATTGTAGTATTTAGGTAAAATTTACATGTTTTGATCAAATTATTTTAAAAAAAAAGAATACTTAGCTTTTACGTTTTCCGGATGGAAAACATCAATGAATGACTCCGAAGGTTTCATCCCCGATTAGCATGAGTGGCCGACAGCATTCCAGGAAAACAGGATAAATCATCTTTTGACATAAGGGTTTGAGACCTCTTGAAAAAATTTCCGTCTTGCAGGGCTGATACCGGAAAACCTTCGGATTTGACTTGAAATTAACTTCACAAAAAATTAAAAAGGTTGAAACTTGGATTTGAACGGTCTCGAAATTTTTTAAAAGTAAAACACCAAGTTCACGTTTAGCTTTTCTCCCGAGAAACAAAAAATTTCTGTGTTATTTTTTACTAAAATTGAAAAAATAAAGAATTTTCTAGAAACTAAATTTTGAGATTGTTAATACCTGTTGTTGAAACTACTTGATCATTTTGTATTTAAAAAGTCGACCTAAGAAAAAAACAACGATAGATTTCAAAACTTGTTAAACACGTTTTTAACTTGTTAATTCAATCCATAAATTTGTTGTTTCTAATTGGGAAATATTCTTTCAAATGTTTAATTATGCAAGATTTTTTAGGTTTTAGTAATGATACCTTATGTAAGATTGAGAGTGATAATTTTTATGAAAAAGATTTAAACAAATTTCATTAAGTTATAGTAGGAAGATAGAAAAATAGGCTTGATAGTTTTGATCACACTAGTCAAAAGTATTTCTCGATCATATCCTTTAAACCAAACCTTAAAACCAAACCATCAAAATCTCAATGAAAATAGAGAGAATTGGTACATTTGTTCTTCAAGAACTCAGAAACTGTTGGACCGATAAAGGTGAAATTCGGCATAGATGGCGGATTGGCGGCGATGTGGAACTCGTTCTATTGATCCACGCCTGAGATCGTGGAATTCGGAATGCAATTATTTTCATAACGATATGTTCCGAATAAGGAAATCATTTACGAAAGAATTTACTTGCATAGGTAAATTTGGGCGAAAGAGGAGTGTTTTTGAAGCATTTCGTATTCAATGATTAATGGTAGATGTGAGTAGTCAATCAAGCTAAGCAAAGCTAATGCGACTTAAACCCGCATATAAGCTCCAATAATCACAATCTTTAGCGCTACAAAAGGCGACTTGGCCTAGAACAGTTGAGCAAGAATGGAAAGTTTTCTGATCTTATCCTTAACTTCTCGATGAGTTATGTATGAATATGTGAGAAAGAGCGCGTACGTTGAACAGCTTAAATACCAAACCACGGATTTCCAGACTGAAGTAACAATTGCATATTATCTAGAAGATTACGGCAGACTACGCGCAATCGGTCGAAGCAGCGCTGCCGGCAGAGAGTGAGCATGACGAAGCCCCTCTCGAGGACAAGACAGCCATCAACAGTGCTGCGGAGAACGTCATCGGTTATGTGGAGCGAACTCGGCGGAACGACTGTTTCGGCGAGGAGTGTAGGAGGGTGATGGACGAAGAGAATGCCGCGCAGGCGTCAGTAGTGCAAAGTGGCGCCCATCGAAATGTGGAAAATCATCGACAGCGGAAGAGGCAGCGAGTCCGAATTTTCCAGGAGAAAAAGCGCCGCCTGGAGGAGGAGGAGCTCGAGGAGCTGGAGCAGCTGCATCGTTCTCAAGAAACACGAAAGTTTTATCAGAAACTCAACGCATCCCGCAAAGGCTTCGTGCCGCAAGCCGAAATGTGCCGGGATAAGGACGGAGGCATCCTGACGGACAATCGTGAGGTGATCAAAAGGTGGAAGCATCACTTCGATGAACACCTGACCGGCGCACATGCAGGAGATCAAGACGGTGGGGGAAGGTACATCGCCGGCGTAGCCAACGACGAAGAGGAGCCACTCCCAATGATGAGTGAAGTTAAGGAAGCCATTCGCCAGCTGAATAGAAACAAGTCGGCTGAGAAGAATGGCATCGCAGCTGAACTCATCAAAATGGGCCCGGATAAGTTGGCCGATTGCCTACACCGGTTGATAGTCCGGATCTGGGACATAGAACAGCTACCGGAGGAGTGGAAGGAGCGGGTAATATGCCCCATTTACAAGAAGGGCGACAAATTGGACTGTGAGAACTACAGAGCGATCATTGTCCTCAATGCCGCCAACAAAGTGTTGTCCCGAATCCTTCTCTGCCGCCTAACGCCACACGCAAACAGATTCGTGGGATGTCATCAGGCCGGCTTCATGGAGGGACGGTCCACGACGGACCAGATATTCACATTACGGCAAATCCTCCAAAAATGCCGGGAACACCAAGTCCCTACGCACCATCTATTCATCTACTTCAAAGCCGCATACGACACGATCGACCGTAACGAGCTATGGAAAATCATGGACGAGAACGGCTTTTCCGGGAAGCTGATCAGACTGATCAAGGCGACGATGGATGGAACGCAGTGCTGTGTGCGGATTTCGGGTGAATTGTCGAGTTCATTCGAATCGCGCAGGGGGCTTCGACAAGGTGATGGTCTATCCTGCATGATGTTCAACGTGGCGCTAGAAGGTGTTATTCGACGAGCGGTGGGCGAAATGCGGGGCACGATTTTCAACAGATCCAGTCAACTTATCTGCTTTGCCGATGACATTGATATAGTCGGCAGATCATCTGCGGCGGTGGAAGAGATCTACCGCAAACTGAAACGCGAAGCAGGAAGGATTGGGTTGATGATTAATACGTCCAAGACGAAGTACATGCTGGCCTGCGGATCCGAGACCGACCGAATCCGCTTGTCCAGTAATAGCAAGGTCACGATCAACGGCGACGAGCTGGAGATAGCCGAAGACTTTGTCTATCTCGGCTCACTGGTGACCGCAGACAATGACACCAGCCATGAGATCGGGCGGACTCCACATGGACTCCACAAGCAACTGCGGTCGAGAAGACTTAGCCCTCGCACGAAGTGTAACCTGTATATGACGCTCATTAGACCGGTTGTTCTCTACGAGCATGGACATGGATATGGATATTGCTCGAGGAGGACCTGCGTATACTCGGAGTATTCGAGCGACGAGTGTTAAGAACCATCTTTGGCGGCGTACAGTAGGACGGAGTGCGGAGGCGAAGGATGAACCACGAGCACGCGCGACTCTACGGCGAACCCAGTATCCAGAAGGTGGTGAAGGTTGGCCGGATACGCTGGGCAGGACATGTTGCGAGAATGCCGGACGACTGTCCTGCAAAACATGTGTTCGCTACGAATTCGGTAGGAACAAGACGAGCGGGGGCGCAACGAGCGAGGTGGTTAGACCAAGTGGAGCGTGATCTGGCGAACGTGGGGTGCCCGAGAAATTGGAGAACGGTTGCCCTGGACCGATTGAATTATAGAAATTATGTTCGTCAAGTTATGTCGTGAGACGGTATACTACGTAAATAAATAATAATCTAGAAGATTGGCACCAAAAATACTTTCAACACGACGAGCAATGGCACTCTTATAAAAATGTATGGAAGATTAAGTGAAAGGGATTTGAGATGAAACAAGGAGAATGGTCAAGATTAAGAAAAAGGCGACTGTTGGATTTGAGTAGATATCGACAAGGTCCACCAAAACAATCAACCAGCTGCGATATGCGGATCTGGAACTGGATCTCAAACATGGCAGTCATTAAAAAGCAATCGGACATTAGATTACTTAACGTAAGTGGAGTCGGAGTGAGGATTCGCTGCAACATCTGCAGAAAGACACTGGACTCGGATCAAAATGGACATTGAACAAGAAACAGGTTCAGAAGCTCGCTAATCTTGACTGACAACAAGTGGAAACGGATCGTCAGGAGGTGAGATCTGTTGTTCGGCACAACCGGCGCTGGAACCTCATGTGAGTGTGAATCATTAGTTAAAAATCCAATAACATAGATAAAAATTGACTGGAATCACAAAGGACATCTCAAAATAACATTTTTTTTTAAATTTTAATGTGTTTTGCGACAAGCATAGCACTTAATTCAAACTGATTTGTGTTCAACCCGAATTATGAAGAACAAAACCGATGATGTTTTAGTTACCCGTGCCATAAATTTCGGTTCTGTCAGAAAGCAACACATCCTATCGCCCTCTTGCGCTACACTGCATATGTAGTCGGTAGACGGGTAAAATCTGGTTTTAGTTTTACGATGTGCAAATAGTGTGCACCGGATATATCTGCCGGAGCATTTTCCGCCCGTATGTGGGTGGATGTATTTGGGAGCTTCCATCCACACCGGAAGAAAGTGTAATGCATTCGGAAGCATATGGGGGAGTTTTTGGGTTTTACGGTCGGTCGCTGCCAGCATGCATTGATTCCACCGAACAGGTGAAGCGAACCGTGTGTTCCTAACTAGTCAGGGCGTTTCGGCGAATTTCGTAACCGGGCTAAAAGCTGCAGTTGGATCGTTTGGCTTTAGATACGAAGATGGGTTGAAGTTTGGTTCAAAGTTGTTACAATTTTGATTTGTTGGAACAAAGTTTTAAGCTTTATTAATTTTGAAGATTTTTTTGAAAGTATGAATGCTATTTTTTTGGTGCGTTGATCAAGTTAGTGTGGTGTTACTTAAGAAATATCGATTATTTTAAACAACACATTCATTGATATTTTCAGGCACTGTAGAAAAATGCCTGAATTTAGATTGTCAAAAGTCCCACACACAGAAAAGATTATGTTCGACGCCTTTCTGTTGATAGGAAAGAGAAAAACAATTTATCAACTCGAACAATATATAACATCAAATTGTTCATCAGGTGGGTTTAATTTCTTTCAAAAAGATATTGAGATCATGGTTTTTCATGAAAACTTTAGTTAATGGTAATTGAATAAACAATTTTCCCATCTCTTTCTCTATTTTATGGATATGAACAACCAAGTTATTTGCAAAAATAAATCCAAATAAATAGATTTTTTCTCCGGAAATAAATCTTATTAAGAATTCAATTCATCATTGACGCTCATTAGAAAATAAAACCATGTGCACCAGGATTTTATCGGCTTTGTTTATCCAAGTTCCTGCTAACTCTATCATAAATTCCGGTACAGTAAACAGAATGCACTCCGGTCAATTGAGCAAGCAAGGAAATAAAATCCTTGTCGATCCCGGGGTCGAGGCCGGATTATGTGTGGTGGCTCATAAAAAACACAACTATTTTATTGAATGCCAAATATTTGCCGAGCGAGCAGCAAAACGCAAATCTCCTCTCATTCATTTGCATGCTTCGGCTGCCGTCGCTTTTCTTTTATGGCCGGCGCATTCAAACACTAAACATCGCATCGGGGGCCTAGTGGTTTTATTTAGTTTTATGGATGCTGCAATGAATTGCTCCCTTATGATGCTTTGCAGCCTTTATGATCATTAAACACCCAACAAACTTGCACTGCTTGCAAGGGCAGAAAGCGGTAAAACTATTCAGGAAAATGTGTTTTTCGTTTTAGGGCGGTGCATTTAAATTTTGAAGGCGGGATAATTAAAAAAAATGGTTTTTTTACTACGAATGACTAGTAAAATTATTTTCCGATATTTTGAAATAAAAAAAAACAAAATGAAATTTCCAATAGTTGAGTGTTTCAACAAATCATTGTATAGAGAATAATATTTCTAAATTAAAGGTTGATGATTTATTTCAAATATTCATTACACATGAACCTCATTATTTATAGTAACCATAGTAGTGTATTAAAGGAGAATGCTTGCATCCAGTGGATGATTTTTTTTTTTCAAAAAATGTTCATGAAGTTAGAATTTTCTCTATTGAACTATGCTTATAACAAGAGTGTAAGAAGATTCTTGACCACGCCGTTTTTGAAATATTGTTGCAGATTTTTCTAATTTTAGTTATCTTATTAATTCATTTTTAAGATAAAAGTACACTTGAGCAACTCAAAGCCTTAGAACAAAAAGAGACGACCCTTAAGGCATGTTTTGAATTTTAAAGTTTATCCTGAGGTCGTGTCATTTTTGCATTTTTTTACACATAAAAACTTTTTCCTGAGAACAGATAGATTTCTTAGCGAAAAATTTTACTTTCTAAACCGTCATATCTCGGATTGGTACAAACCAAAAAAATATTTTAAAATCAAAGTATTGTATGTATGTATGGTAGCCACCTTGGGTGCACGGTTGTACCGCAGTTGTGGCTATGAAAATCATAGTATTATTCAATAAAAATATTAAATATTTGAATGTGAAACAATGGAGAAAGAATTATTTTTTAAACTCGAGAAAAAATCACAAAGTTTGATAGTTTTTCATACAAATTCACGCAATTAAAGACCCTTGAAAAGATAACATAGCCATTTCTCGTGCAAAAGTAGAATTTCCATCGTTTTGTTTATGCCTGAGTCCATTGCAATGCTTTAAAAAGCGATTCCATTGCATTCTAAGGGCCTTAAGACGTGTGAATTTGAACGAAAAAATAACAACCTTTTTAATTTTGTTTCTCGAGTTTCAAAATAACTCATCATCCAGAATGTCTTATTCAAATAGTTGATATTTGAATTAAATAAGGCAGTCACATTAAGATTTTTTGGTTTGCACTAACCCGAGATAAAAAAGCTTAAAAAGTACAACTTTTTGCCAAAAAATCTTTTGTAACTAACGATCACATGCAGATACAAGAATGGTTGGCCGGATCCGCCAAAATAACAAAGAGCCGAAAGAAATCATCACTGTTTTAGTTCGGCTTCTGAGTGTACCTCATCCTCTTTCGCTGATTGTGCTCCACTCGTTATCCAAGTTTACACGAGCTGTAAGCAGGGTTGCCCGCATTTTTTTTAATCAGGGCACTAGTAAATAAAAAATCAGGCAAAATCAGGCTACGTTAAAATAACGGAAATTTTGCTCAGCAATCGAACCTTTTTTTTTGGCCATCGCTCCACATTTTCACTCTCCCAGGCATATTTTCAAAAATCAGGTAAAATCAATGGCTTATCAGGTTGTCAGGCTGAGCCTCGAAAAATCAGGCAAATCCTGAATAATCAGGCACATTGGCATCTCTGGCTGTAGGTTTTTTGAACTGGCAAGTGTGAGCACCGTTGCCACACATACCGATTTTCTGGTATTAATACCGATTTTTGAGAAAATTCTCAACCAAGAATCGGTATTGTTACCAGTTGAGTCAGTTACCCTATGCCACTCACGAAAAGTACTCATCGTCGTATATAAAACGCCTGAATGTTTATGTGTTTTATGTTGCATGTCCCGTACAGTAAGATAGAACATAATGAACATTATTAAAATTCTAGAATAAAATCGTTAAAATTGTATAATGAATAAATAGCTAAAATAGGGAACTCCTAACGGTCACATTAAATTTGAAAACACATTCCACAAAACACTATATACACAAAACTGGAATAAAGGGATAAAGCGTGAAGAGGATAGTACGATAAATAAAGATAATAATATGATAAAAGGACAATCGCTAAGGAACTGGAAAATGTGGTATAAAAAGGGAATTAAGTAAAATCGACTACCGGGAAGGTCTTTTCCAATCCGACTTCCGCCAGATACAGTTCGGCTCCGTGGAAAAGTTCCGTGTCTCTGACAACAAAATAGAGATCAGGTAAATTTACATTATACTCCCGGTAGTGCGATAAAATCCCTAATTACCCTCGATTCCTTAGGACCCATTATTATTTGGCTAGCTTATTTGCCAAAGCTTGTGGTAAGACCACACTGAGGTCCGTCGCCAAACATACCCTCCCGCCATCGTTAACCAGCAACAGCACTGGAAGTTGCTCGGCGTGTGTTAGGGTTAGCGACACCGATCAACAAAGTCCAATCGAAGAGCGTTCAGCCCGTGACGCTACGGCTAGAAGGAAAACTTGCCCAGGTCCATCCTCCTGTCCGTCGCCCAATACACCCGACTGCCGTCATCCATCAGCAACCAATTCCGGAAGTAGGCCTGTACGACCTTGAGAGCACTTACCGGAGGTTGACCGGCGAGTGTAAGGGTTGTGCGACAACGATAGCCGGAAACAGCCAAAGGTCCCCGAAATCCCTGAGTCGCGAACACGACTCCGCCATTGTTCCCGTTCGCCACGTGGAATCCCACGAATCCCAAGGTAACCCGCAGCAGCAGTTCCAGTTGGCCGGCCACCCACACACTACACTACACACAGCTGATTATAAGGTAGGACAATAAACATTTAAACTAGAAAGACCGGTGTTTTGGTTTACTTGGTCCAGTGTCACTTCCTTGTCAAAATCCGACCCGAGGTTCTTCGCAACCTCTGCTCCGCTGAGCCAACCAAAAGAGGCCGCATGAGGCACACCCTCACCAGAATCCCCGTGGCTTGACCAGGGATTCGAGGGCTATTGTAGCAGGCCCTTCTGGTCAGCTAATAATAGTATATACCGATTACCGATTTTTGGCGAAACATACAGACTTTAAGGATTTTGACTCAGAATATCAAACTTTTATTTTTAGTCTGAGCAAGACATCCAAAGATATAGGATTTTCTATTAGTTAGATGTCGAATAAATGATAATTGGTGTTAGCTTGGAAAGCCCACTTGTAGATTGCCAAGCTTATGAAATCAAACTATTTTAAGAAATGTGTGACGGTCATGAAAGATGAAATTTGCGTTTACGCTTAGTCGATTTTAGAGCGTGATCTAAAAACTTGTTGTGACTTTATAAGATGAGTTACCGTTATTTTAACTATTTAAATAAAGAATATTTATTAAAAAAAGAGAAGTTGTATGTTTGAAGAGGAACAGACGAATATGGTCCTTAGAAACTTAGAAACATTTTTAGAAAAACTAAGAAAATAGGAGGAGGAGAATCTATAACAGAAGAGAAGTTTTGGTGCCTATGTTTCAATTTTTTTTTTAAATTTGGCATCCTAAATTCAAATTGTTTTTCAGACTTTGTCTAATATTCTTGATTTATTTTACACGTGGAAATTTAAAAATTTATCAATCTAGAGTAAAAACGATCTTTTAGAACCAATAAATTGAAAACAAACATAAAAACTAAAAACTGGTTTTCAATCCTCATTCAATCAAGGTTTCAGATCATTTCTAGTTTCAGAGATACAAAGTTTTGAAAAAAATGATATAGCTTAAAAAAATTTAAATAAATAACATAATAAACACTTCTGAAATCATAATCGAATTTTTTTTGAGTATTCACGAAGGTTATTTCAACTTAATTCAAAACTGCAAGACCATAAAACCTATGCTTCTAAAAATATCAAAGACTGAGTTCGTATTTTTCAGAAATGGAAAGAATGAACATAAAGAAAACTTCTGCAACTTTTTTTTTCAGAAGTCAAATTCAGTAGCGGTCTTGATCATTTAGATTGAACTCTTATTTCCAAAAACTTTGTGTACAAATGAATAAAATAAAATAAGTTTTCAACTGTTTTCAAGAGTTTTCTCGAAATAAGACTGTTAGAAACAAAATTATTACATACTGAGAATCTGCACTCCCGAATTAGTCAAATGAGATGTTAAATTCTTAGCCCGTCTGAAAATTTGAATTTCGTTGCCTTGTGTAATAACTGGAAGTTGATCTCTTCATTGTCAACAAGCTTTCTCAGAATTTTTAACAAACAAATGAAAAATTTTCATAAGGTAAATTATAAAAGTAGATACTTTGGATGTAAACCTCTAAGACTGATGTGGAGGTCGATAACATGAAGGTAAAATTGTTTGAGTAAAAACATTAACAGTTCCAGTATTCGGTTGTGAACATTAAGCATACAATCTTTTGGATACTTGAATTTTACAAACCTTCTTAACCAAAAATATTAAAAATTTCAACGAATCTGGGAATCTTGGAAAATCTATATCAAGATTTTCTTTAAAACAGCAGATGTGAGTAGAATATAATAGTCGTACTTATTAAAACAATTCTACGAACTCTTACAAAAAATTAAGTAAAAAATTCAGAACACTTTGATTATTTGAAGCTACATATCATGCATAAGAGAAGGCATTAATAACAGAAGGAATTCGCTACACAGGTTTCAATAGCACTTAAACACCCTTTTTCAATCGCTTTCAAATACCGATTTTCATACCGATTTTTTGGATTTCAAAACCGATTAAAGATTTTTTGGGTTTGAAAATACCGTTAATAATGTGGCATCACTATGTGAGAGCATTCGCATCTGACTGGGAGATAGAGAAGTCTTAGCCAAAAGCGCTGTAGAGAGTCATACACATCAGTCTAAATCAGTGGTTTTCAAAGTGGTCCCTACCGCCCCTTTGGGGGCGTTGGAAGCTTCTAGGGGGGCGGTGAGTTCAATTTTATAATTTGGGGGGCGTTGCAAGGGCTCAGAGGGGCGGTGAGGTCGTTATTCACATTTTCACAAATGACGAAGAAAAGGTGATTCGAAATAACAACGAGTAAGTTCGATGCAAAGCAACGAAATTACATAACAGAACTAAACATCAGGTTTAAGATTAAAATATCTATAATTTCACAGAATTGCAAGCAAATTTTTGTTTCAGTATCTCGTTTTTTTTTTCTAAAAATGTTTCTAAAAGATTTTTTTTAAATTGTCATAAATGTTGTATACGTTTTACAAGTTGATCTTTTTTTGTAAGATTATTTTGGGTTATGCAAAATAGGATTAACTTTAGGTGGCTTGGTTTTGATTAGATTTTAGAATGCTTGATTATTTACAATTTATTGTCTCAAAAAAATCTGCTTAGCAATTAAAGCCTACGAAAAAGTTGGGTAAAAGACGTTTTCTGTGATTTAGTGAAAGGTTTTTGGTAAGAAAATATGAAAGACTTTTTTTGAGTTGAGAGAATTTTTATTTTGAGTTCTTATTTATTTCAATCTAATAGATAATCTAATAATCTAAAAAATCAAAACCAAAATTTTATTTACCAAAATTTAAGATTTATGATTTAACATCAAAACAAACTAATCAATCAGTTTAAGTAATTGTACAGGAAATTTTACATATAATTAAGTGTTTGGAGATTTGAAGAAATATGAGGCCCTTGGAGTCAAAAGGGTATAAAAGCATAAAAGCAAAGTTCGAGAAAACATGCTTATGTAATGTTTCGTCATTTTCCATATATTTTTCGAAAATTTGCATTTTGCCTTCGAACGAATAATTTGTAAATAAAATTCTAAAAATCTGAAAAATCCCGAAATAAGGATTGAAATATGAAGAATCGTATACCATTATTAAAACAAAATCGACCATTTTTACACTTTTAAACCCCCTACCCTTTTGTCTCTTAGGGCCTCATTAAATTTTAATAAAATTAGAGTTAAGTCTTAAAACAACATAAAGCTAATGGTTTTCTAAACGATTCAGATTATTATATTTTTACAGTTTTTACAAAAATTTACGCAGGGGGGCGTTGAGCTCGAAGATTTTGCAAAAGTGGGCGATGGGTGAAAAAAGTTTGAAAACCACTGGTCTAAATGAACAAATTTAGACTCCCACCACACAACGAACAAATTATAACAACAATTTCTTCCCCACTGACAGTGTTGCCACATTTAAATCTTTACTCTTATTAAAACAATTTTTAGACCAACAACTTAATGTGTATCACCAACGAAAACGATCGTCATCGTCAGTGCAATATATTAGGAAAGTCTGTTGTTTATTTTTTATTTTGTTTGACTGTTGATACCTTTTCTGTTCTCTCAATTATTTAAATACCAAAATTGATTAATTATCTCATTATCGAGGTGTAGTAAATCTGGAAAATTCTTCCCCTTCAACTGGGTTATTATTTCTCATAATTGACGAATTTCACCTGAATCTGAATTCCGCCTTTTTTCTAAAAGAAATGTTCAACCAATTTGGTTTCGTTTGTTTCTTTCTACGCGCTTTTCATGGTTTATTATTTTAAAAGCTGAAATCTGTACAAATCTTTACAAAATCCTTGAAATCTGTCTTCTGTGCGGACAGAATCTGTTCCAAAAAATAATCCAAAAAATAATGATAAAACCTGTGCTTTTTAAGATTAATCGTCCTATGTATGTGCCGA
Organism: Uranotaenia lowii; assembly: GCF_029784155.1. Classification (NCBI taxonomy): domain Eukaryota; kingdom Metazoa; phylum Arthropoda; class Insecta; order Diptera; family Culicidae; genus Uranotaenia; species Uranotaenia lowii. The sequence continues at coordinate 165,111,382 of NC_073692.1, read as the reverse complement.
CTTCGGTGAAATTACCTCAAACACTTTTAACTACAACTTAAAAAATGATAATTTGACTCTAGTTGTTCACTGGAAAAAAAATTATATGTAAATTCTGTAAAAATGTCACGCCGTAATATTGAAGATTATTTGAGAATGTCAGAATATTCAGTACAAAGCTTGAGAAAAATTTTACCTAACACCCCGATTATCATGGACGGTATTCGGGATTTGTTTGAAATTATTCAATTTTCCCAAAATTAATCAATGTATTCGAGTTAATCAATATAATTTTTAGATTTTGCAACCTACAATGACATTTTCTGAACAGGTTTTTTTGTTCTTGAAGAAAGCTACTGTTTGTTATCTGCTGATTTGGTTTGACAAACATAACTTTTGCAAGCAGATTTTTTATTTGTTTTCTTGGGATTTTTTTATTGAAAATCTGAATTTAGTCTCCCTTAGGGAAAATTGTGAAATGTTTATATTATCAGTGAATTATTCTTCTATTTTGGAATGTTAAAATGTTAAAAATATTTAATATGGGATTCGAAACAAACTCAAATTGAAGACGTTATAAACGTGATTTGAAGATAATATAACTATATAAGAATCAGCTGATTTTTTTTAATGTTGAAGATAATTTCAAAATAAATCAACATCATTAGTTCATTTAGAATTGTAAATTGTTAATTCTGATTCAAAATTCGTTCTAAATAAAAAATGAACTTTATGGAAACGATATGGCAACATCTTAAGAAATTGAAAAAAGCAAGCTTTTTATGGTAATTTAAAATTTATAAATTGTTTTTCCTATCATATGAAAAAATGAAAATGAAAATCTAGCAAAAACAAAACAAAAAATTAAAGATATACTATATAAAGCTTATTTGAATTTCCTGGATGATTTAATAAGCATAAATTTCTTCTTCCATATAAATTGTCAAAAAAATTGAAACGCGTTACGCTTCTTCAGGAATCAACCAAATTATCTCAAATTTGACACTGATGCTTGGTGGCCCAAAAGACATCGAATAAACGTATTGGAAATAGCGACTTCAAAATTTTAAAAACTACCATGAAGGGAACCAAAGGAAATCCATTAAATAGAAATTTGTATTTTGACGTCAAATGATTGGGAAATGCATAAAAAGTCGAGATCTAGTTAAGTCTCGAAAACAAAATTTTTGGCTAACAAACCACTTTCTGGGAATTTTTCGTTTTACGGGAAATCGGCCTTTTTCGGTTTACCGACTATGTCCCAAAAAGTAAATTTTTGATCAAAAGATTTTTTTGAGATAACACGAACACCAGATCTCAAGCAACTTGATGAAAAAATGTTCTGATGGTGGCTCCAGAGAGTATTTTCATGATTGGTACATTAAAAATTATATGGTGAGAAGACTTTTTAGACTTTCTTACTCGTGGAAACTTATGTTTAAGACATCATTAAATAATAAATGAAAAGCAAATTAAGTGGCCTAAGATAAATCAGGTTCACGCTGTAAATTTGATTTTTGAACAACACATATTTGTATTGTAAAACAGTTATTACTTTTTTTTTTTTTTGTTTTAAATATATTTTTATTAGTACCAATTCATCATTACATTTATATTACATTAATACATTAAATTAGGTGTTCAGTTCAATAATGAACTTTCAGAGCCCTATAGTTTAATAATCACTAAAATTTATTTATTCGACTTAAATTTGCTGAGCACAATCAAGCATTTTTATAAAGGAGAACATCCTATAGTGAAAAAAAAAAATATTTTAAACTAAAAACTAATGCTATCCTAAAATTAAACTAATTGTAGAGCGAGCGAATCTCTGCGATGGAAGACTGCATCGATTTGCCTCTGAAGTTGGAGATGATTTTGTTGGCCATCTCTTCGATAGATTCAATGCCCGCAATCCGATGAAGATCTTCGGTGCTGTGCCAAGGTGGAATCCGCAAAATCATTTTCAGAACCTTGTTCTGAATCCTCTGGATGGCTTTCTTCCTCGTCGCGCAGCAGCTAGAACAAATCGGAACTGCATACATTATCGCTGGTCGGAAGACTTGCTTGTAAATAAGCATCTTATTCTTCAGGCAAAGTCGGGATTTCCTGTTGATGAGAGAATAAAGAGATTTAGTGTATTTATTACATTTAGATTGAATATCTTCAATGTGATTTTTAAAAGTAAGATTCCGATCAAGTGTGAGTCCCAAGTACTTCACGTGATCCGACCATTCTAAAGAAACCCCATTAAAAGTTATGGAATGATTTTCATTAGGTTTTAAAAAATTTGCTCTTGGCTTATGGGGAAATAAAATAAGTTGAGTTTTGGAAGCGTTAGGAGAAATTTTCCACATTTTCAAGTAATTCAAAAAGGAATTTAAATTTTGTTGCAATCTACTGCGTACCACCCGTAAATTTCGACCTTTGGCTGAAAGCAAAGTATCGTCAGCAAATAATCTTCTACCTTTTCCTTCTGGGACATCAGGAAGATCAGAAGTAAAAATATTGTATAAAATAGGCCCAAGTATACTACCCTGAGGGACACCAGCTCTAATGGGTATCCTTTCAGAGCATGAATTTTGATAGCTTACTTGCAAAGTTCGGGTAGTCAAATAATTTTGAATAATTTTGGTGAGATATACAGGAAAATCAAATCGAGCTAATTTAGCTACTAAACCTTTGTGCCAAACACTGTCAAAAGCTTTTTCAATATCAAGAAGAGCAACACCAGTTGAATAACCCTCAGATTTGCTAGCGTTAATCATATTAGTTACACTCAAAAGTTGATGTGTAGTAGAATGTCCATGACGAAAACCAAATTGTTCATCAGGGAAAATAGAATTCTGATTAATGTGAATCATCATTCTATTCAAAATAACTCTCTCAAATAGTTTACTTAAAGCAGGAAGCAAACTAATCGGTCGATAACTTGAAGGCTCTGAAGCACTTTTTCCAGGTTTCAAAATTGGAGTTACTTTGGCATTTTTCCATTTATTGGGAAAATAAGCCAAGTGAAAACATTTGTTGAAGATTTTAACTAAAAAATTTAAAGTGCTTTCAGGCAACTTTTTAATAAGAATATAGAAAATCCCATCTTCCCCCGGGGCTTTCATATTTTTAAATTTTTTGAAAATCAATTTAAGTTCATCAATATTTGTCTCACAAGAACTTTCAAACACAATTTGCTTAGAAAGAATATCATCAAATTCTAGGGAAATTTGAGCATCAATTGGACTTACAACGTTTAAATTAAAATCATGAGCAGACTCAAATTGTTGGGCTAATTTTTGAGCTTTTTCTGAATTAGTTAAAAGAAGTTTTTCCCCATCTTTCAAAGTAGGAATTGGCTTCTGGGGCTTTTTTAGAATTTTAGTTAATTTCCAAAATGGCTTTGAGTAGGGTTTTATGTCCTCTACTGCTTTAGCAAAATTTTCATTACGAATGAAATTTAAACGACGTTTGATTTCTTTTTGAAGGTCGCAATAAATTAATTTCAAATAAGGATCCCTAGTTCGATGAAATTGGCGTCGACGAATGTTTTTCAGTCGTATCAAAAACTGAAGATCATCATCAATTAAAGGTTGATTAAATTTATGTTTAACTTTAGGTATTGAAGCGGCTCTAGCATTGACTATTGAAGTTGTCAAATTTTCTACAGCCAAATCAATATCTTCTATTGAATTCAATGGAATGTTTACATCTAAATTACGTTCAATAAAATTCATATATCGCTCCCAGTTAGCCTTTTGAAAATTAAAAGTTGATTTTAAAGGGTTTTCAATGGGACTTTGGGATAAAGAAAATGTTACTGGAAGGTGGTCTGAATCGAGGTCCGCATGAGTAACTAATTGACTACAATGCTCGCCTAAATCCGTTAGAACCAAATCAATTGTGGAGGGATTTCTAATTGAAGAAAAACAAGTATGCCCATTAGGATACTCAACAGTATAATAACCTGCAGAGCAGTCATTAAACAAAATATTCCCATTTGAATTTGATGAAATATTATTCCAAGATCGGTGTTTTGCATTAAAGTCACCAATAATAAAAAATTTAGATTTATTTCTGGTGAGTTTTTGTAAATCTCCCTTCAAAAAATTTTTCTGTTCACCGCTACATTGAAAAGGCAAATATGCGGCAACAATTATAATTTTCCCCATAGAAGTTTCTAATTCAATTCCAATTGTTTCTAAGACTTTTGTATTGAAAGAAGGAAGAAGTCTAAATTTGAGACGACTATTGATGACAATAGCTACACCCCCACCTTGTCGATCAAGTCGATCATTTCGTAAAATTTTAAAGAAAGCATTGCTTTTCAAGTTATTGTCTGGCTTTAAAAAAGTTTCAGTGATGGCAGCAATATGTACACTGCCGGCCAAAAGTTTGGGATCACCCGCTAAAAAACATGCAAATTTTGATCGTTCATATCTCAGCCGTCTTGGGACATATTGCAAATCTTCTGAACTCATTCAAAAGATAATGAGCAATAGCTATTTCGGAGTTATTTTGCCCAGAAATAATGTTTTAGTTTTGCACCTAAAACTTAACCTAAAGTTAAAGCATTTTCAAAAAAACGCACTCAATATTCAAAGCCGATCATCTCGCGATAGGGTGGACCAAATTTCAAAATTTGAGTTGCATTAGAATCCTTATTCTATACTTCTCAAAACACAATCAAAAAATTTTGTGCAAAAATTTAAGAATGTACTTTTAATTAATAAAATAGACACTTAAGTTATCGTCCAAAAGTTTGGGATCACCCCTAGTATGGTGTATCTACCAAAAGTTTGGGATCATTTTTTCAAAAACATGCAAATTTATCTCATTCATATCTTTCTCATCTAACATCGTATTGCAGATCTGAAGGGTGTATTTGAAAGCTTAGGAATTGTTGTTTATTCATAAATTCATTAAAAAATTATATTTTAAAGTGATAACCATAAAAAATTCACAATCATAAGTGTGAATTTCCAAAAAAAAAATTAATTTCAAGTAAATTGTTTATGGTTATCACTTTAAAATATAATTTTTAATGAATTTATGAAAAAACAACAATTCCTAAGCTTTCAAATGCACCCTTTAGATCTGCAATACGATGTTAGATGAGAAAGATATGAATGAGATAAATTTGCATGTTTTTGGCCGATACACCATACTGAGGGGTGATCCCAAACTTTTGGACGATAACTTAAGTGTCTATTTTATTAATTAAAAGTACATTCTTAAATAATGAACAAAATTTTTTGATTGTATTTTGAGAAGTATAGAATAAGAATTCTAATGCAACTAAAATTTTGAAATTTGGTTCACCCTATCGCGAGATGATTGGCTTTGATTATTCAGCGCGATTTTTTTTAAAATGTTCTAACTTTAGGTTAAGTTTTAGGTGCAAAACTAAAACATTATTTATGGACAAAATACCTCCGATATAGCTATTGCTCATTATCTTTCAAATGAAATCAGAAGATTTGCAATATGTCCTAAGACGGCTGAGATATGAACGATCAAAATTTGCATGTTTTTTATCGGGTGATCCCAAACTTTTGGCCGGCAGTGTATGTTTTGAGTTTTCAAAAATAAAAAGAACTCGTCTTGGTAAGCCAGCAAAGATCTAGCGTTCCAATTCATAATATTTAAACATCTATTTGGATCCATGAGGGAATCGTAAAGTCATAATAATTTTGTTAGCATAATTAAAAGATGTTTGGAAAGCTTCAAACATTGAATTTGCTTTCAACATAAGTTGCATCATTTCCATTAAATTTTGATGCAAAAATTTTAATTTTTCCTCAGTAATCTCACCCAAATCAACAAAATTGTTAGAATCAGAAGAGAAAGGAGAAGAAAAAGTATTTGAATTTCGGGGATTTTCCCAAGCCTTCGCATGAACGTTGAGACTTGGTTTTTTCCCATTTTTATTAGTTAAACCTGAAGAAGGCAACCCATTTTCAACCACCTCTGAGAACGATAAACAACGAACCTGTGGCGCAGAATCAGCCCAGGTAACATTAAAATCACTTCGGGTATTACTCAGCCGTGATTCCAATGTAGGCCGAGGCTGACTGCGAACAGGCAGGTTGTTTGCCGGTCTGACGTGTGTAGACGAAAAAGAGGAAGGAGGAGAAGAAACTTTTCTGGAAACTTTGGGGTTTTTTCTAGAAGCAACAATTTTTGTCCTTACGGGACAATCTAGAGAATTCGAGGAATGATTACCTGCGCAATTCGCACACTTAAAAAAATCTGTTTTTGGCTTATCACCACCAAAAAGGCATTTAGATTTTTCATGATCGAATGAGCCGCGAAACATGCATCTGGCATTCATTCTACAATTTTTAGTGCCATGACAAAAAAATTGGTATGGGATTTACGAAAAGGTTCAAATTTTACTCGACAATGAAACATAAGACGAGCCTTTTCCAAAATTTTCAAATTATTAACTTGATCCTTTTTAAAATGGATCAAATAAAGTTCAGGAGCAAAACCCACACTACTGGTATTATTCGTGTTGGTTCTTTTCCTCATTTGAATTACTTGAATTGGAGAAAAACCTAACAAAGAATTTAATTCATTTGTGATCTCATCCGGTGTCTGATCGCCGGTGAGACCACGAAGTACAACTTTAAAAGGACGATCACCTTAAGTGTCGTACGTAAAAAATTGGTGTTTTTTATTATTCAAATAATTTAAAATTTTTTGAAAATCATTAAATGATTCCGCCAATATACGATCAGTTCCCCTTCGACCGATCTGAAAAGAAATCTTCACATCCTTGACGGAAGTGACGATTTCTTTTCGAAAGGCATTGAAGTCAGGAATCGTGACCGTTATTGGTGGAATCTTTTCGTTTTTAAGAGTATAAGAAGAAGAAGAAGGTTTCTTAGTACTCTTATCAGAATTAAATATGAATATTTCCTCATCACCGATGTTATGAAGGACATCGAATGAATTGGAAATTTCAACTTTTTGGGCGATGGACCTGAATTAGGTTCGGCAATCCGTTTTCTGCCGGCCCTTGAACCGGCCGATGACTTCCCCATGCTGGAAAGAAAAGAGAAAATATGAATAAAAGAAAATGAAAATAATTTTAGCACTGAAAAGTGCTGATTGAAATACAGGTAAGGAAAAAAAAAATAATGTAAAATGTTCCTGCAGGTACACAGCAACGATACGATGCTCCGGCGTACGTGTTGACGGCTCAACGGTACAGATGGAAGTGAACAGTTATTTCTTGATGTAGTGTATTTCATGTTTCATCGATTTCAATTCGTCGTTTGATCAAACGAGTCACCATTTAGTGAATACATGGGTTAGTAACAGTTGTTTTCTGAATTAGCCTCAAATTGAAACCTCGAAAACTTTATAAGAGTGGCTCCAGAGAGTAGACATTGGTAATGTAAAAAAATTACAAAGAAGTTTAGTTAAAAAAAACATCACAAAGAATAATATATATTAAGTTATGTTTTTCATCAAATATGTTTCACCATAAAAAAATACAGGCAACAAAATTCACATTTATTAAAGGTGCAAAGAGTTTTGATTAATTTTTGACTTGAATAATGAAAAGGAAATAGTTTTTTTTCAAATTTACTTTGCCGGAGATTCATGAGATACATTATGAATAAAAATTACCGGTATTGGATCGAAACTTGTGAGTTAAGTATTTTGTAAGAGTTTTTGGTAAATACATTATATGGCAAAAATTGATGCTTTTATCATAAAAAGATGCAATTGTTTCAAAATGTCTGGGTCCCAGAAAGTTGATTTTGGTCAAAATTGTTCTTTCAAGATAACACCAGATCTCTACGTTTTATGCATTTTTCAGTCATTTGGTATCGACATTATAATTTTTTCATTCCGGATTTCTTTTCCCTCCCTTCAGTGGATTTGAGGGTTAAAAAAAAGATACTTTAAGCGCTTTGAGGCACCTCTGTATCAAGTCCGATTGAGCTGAAATTTTGCCCAGGTCAGCTTTTTTGGGCCAATTTACAAAATGCATATGGTCGGTTTTAAAAATTCGATCATGATTTTTTTTCCCATACATCCATTACCACCCTAGTGTTCAAAAACAGCTACTGATTATTTTTCAACAGAAGTTCCAAGATTAATTTACAAAACCAATTTGAAGGAAATTATTTTTCTCGAAATTAATTGCGCAACAACAATATCCGCCGATTGCATCAGTCTGCGCTTTCTCTCGGGAAGCTTATGCCTCGTTAAATCCATTTCGCTGCCAATTTGGTGCAATAACAACATCGTTAACTCTTAAACATTGCAACTGTTCCAGCTCCCAGCATAAGCCAGTCGTCAGTCAGTCAACGATTTCATCCAGGCCAGCCAGTAACGAAGGCGCGCCCGCGATAGCAAAGTTGATTGATGGCATCAATAAAGATTTCATAAATCATTCGACGAAACTGGGACGACTCTCTGTTGTCCTTCCACCATCATTGGGAGATGGGTTGTGTCGGAAGTCGGAGCTGCAAAAAGCTAGCAACCATTTTGAAACTTTGAGGACTGATTGCCGATAATCTCGCTTTTAACCACCGAGCATTTCCCAATTTTTAGCAGTAAACAGCTCCCTCGTTACATGGTGGCAGTTGTTCATTGGGACAGAAAATGACAAAAAAGATTTTATTTTATCGCATTTTCGCTCTGCGTTTTTCCTAGTTTGATGCGCCAAATGGTTTTGGGTCTTTCGGGAGCACAATGTTTTTTTCTGTAACTTTTTGACAAACGTTCCAAGATGAAACGCGAGACGCATTCAAATATATCTAACGAGGAAAAAAATTCCAACGGAAACCAAGTTTCATGTCCCAAAACTGAAACGGCGACAAAAGGACTGTCGTAAAGCTAGAGAGCTGGGCTAACAGGAAATAATAGCTACTAAAGCAAACGCTCTCATCATGCGGACACCCAAACAAGAAATGCTTCGGCACAGAGGCAATAACATCCAAATAAAAGCCGCCAGGGGACATTTTGTGGACGACCGTCCAGCCTGGCTCTTCAGCAACTAAGGAAGTTACCGGCAAAAATTCCGGGCATCGCAACTCTTGCGTCGTCTGCATGTGGTTTGCATCTGACCGGATAAAATGGCTGAAGAGTATGTCGGATGCTGAAAGTATTTGCCTCACACATTCCACACCAAACCATGAAAGGAGCGCGGGCAGAATAGAGAGCTGACCATCAACGGTCGGCTGACTTTTATGATCTTGCCGCTCTATAAATTCCTTCGATTACGATTCGTCCACTGGAGTGTTTTCAAACAAAACTCCTTGCGCTAGATACCTGTGATTCAGACTTTTGTTAGTTATGGTCTGAAATGTAGCAACTTGATAGTGAAAATATTCTAATGGTGGCTCCAGAGAGTGTTTTCATGTAAGGAACATAAAAAAAATAGTAAAAGACTGCTTGCAACTACCTATTAGAAGAATGCATTCGTCAATGAAACCTCTAAAAATAATACAAAATTCACTTTGAGGCTGTAAAACTATGAATTTTGCGTTTGAACTTAAAGAGCTGTCCGCATTTTTGTTCACAATGATCGTGGCTGTCTGTAATCATGTTTTTTTTATCTCGTGCCTTCTACATTTCTTCGGTAGCAATTCATGTTCAAACATAAAGTTCTTTTACGTGCCTATCTAGGATAATAATCGTTGTTTAAAGTCTAAACAATACTCAAAATAATATCACGAAAATTTTATAAAAGTGGCTCCAGAGAGTAGAGTGTTTTCATTTTTCAAAAGGATTTACTTCCAACGAAATAAGTTTAATCAAGTTTTTTTTAGCAATTTTCTAAATTGATTATTTGTGCAAGGAAAATAATGCTAAACCGAGATTTTTTTTTTTTCATATGTTCAATTATTTTTTAATAACTGAATTTGTCCATAGATTTGTTCAACAGCTGAAGTCAGTGGATTTACAAAAAATAAGGCATAGGTATAGGTTAACAAATTATTCTCTTGATAAAAATGAATGAACTTTGCCAAATTTCTTAGACAGACTAGAGATTGTTGATAAACAGAATTTACTTGTAAAGCTCATGAATCACCATAGCAATCAAAAGTTCGGATAACATTCCTTTCCATTCAGATTTGATTATCTTTTTTGCTTAATCAGCTTTATTTAACTTTAATACGACTTCTTTTAATCTTTTTTTTTTTTAAATATCTTGAAAGTTCATAAAAGTTTGCACTACTTGCTAAACAACATCTAACTAGCTACAAAAAGACGTAAGAAGAAATAAGAAACCAATTCAGAAGACTTTTTATAATCTATTTTAATTTTTTTTTATAAATTCCAGACCAAATATGAGTAATCTCGTTTTCTCGTTAGAAAAATAACTTAAATGATATGAGTTCAATAATAAAACATTTATATAAACACAACAATTTGTAGGGTTCGGTCCAGTGATTTTGAGATGTAGTATGCCGATTTTTTTTCGTTTCTCGATTAAATTTAATTTTCTTAGATTTCTTCGCGGTCCTAATTTTTTTTAAAATATAAATAACGTAAACCAAAACTAAACCGTTTACTTGAAATTTCAATTTATGTCATGAATATGTGCAACATTTTTAGTTCATCGCTGTCTCTGTTTTGTCAATCCATTTTTTTCCGACATACACACTGAAAAAAAGTAACAAAGTGTTGCGAGAATCCATAGGTAAATGTAATCCAATTTTTTGACACTCTTTTTAATGGTTCACAAAAAGAATCCTTTTTTCTGGATGATTATTCACAGATAACGAAATGGTAACACGTTTTCGCTTTATACCTTAAAGATTTTACAGACTTCAATTAACCGAAACAAATTTTAAATTCTTCTTTAGTCGCTCGGTGTTGAAACATCACGAGGGTGGTGGAGGAGGGGGAAAATAAAAAGTAATGCAAAAAACTTATAAATTGAAATAAATTTCACAAAAGCTTGTATACAACAAAATTATATACCATATCCTTGCACAAAACCTATAATTTAAGAATTTTTTTTTATTGAAAAATAGAATAAAACCAAGAATTTAAATGGTGATAGAACTCTCATCTTACACAATTTGTTTTTGCTCTTGTAATCTTTCGAATATTTTATAAATTTTTCGAAATTTCCACAAAATACTTCAAACTTTATTAACTTGCCGCTATGGTTTTTTTTTGAAAATTGATATTTTTTTCCGGCCTTACCGAAACTAATTATTATCGAAATTTTGTAATCCACTAGCTCACTTCAAATTTAAGTGAAAAATTAGTGGAAATTGTATGTAAATCAATGAATCAAGCATTCAGCGGCATTATCTTTTAGATGATAAAATTCCCTTATATTCTCAAAATCTGAATGCAAGTACAATTCATTACACTAATGTATCGTGAACCTTGTTGATCGACCCAAAATTTTAAATGTAAAATCGGGTGCTGAATCCAGAAATAAAATACATTAAAATCTAAGTAGAACAGTGTCCCAGATATGAAATTTTGGATAACAAGAGACGAACCAGCTAAAGGCTGAAAGTAACTCTAATATAGGTAAATAAAAATTCTGGAGAACTAAAATAAGTACCGTAAACTGGGGGAACTTTGATCACTCTTTTCATTCATTTCTGATTATTTTGGAAGGGGTTGTTTTTTCGTAATACCTGAAAGCTTTAAAACATTTACTGAGATGAGGAGTATAAAACAAGATCATTGATTGCATGATCATTCAAACGACATTGATGATAATAATTAAATGTTTGTTACAAAACCAGATTTCGAGTTTCGTGGTGATTTTGATCACTTTCACGCACCTCAACATCTTCAAAATTATTGTTATGGTGCCATTTAGCACAGAAAGTATAAACATTAATAACAGTTGTTTTTGCTAGGACTTAACTGATTTTTCAAAGTTTTTTTTTACAAAAACTTTTATAATCAAAAGATGGATAATGTTACTGCATAAATCTAGGGGTGAAAATTATAAACATTTCTCAATTTTTTTGGCCTCAAAAACTAATGAAACTTTGCCTTCATGCAATTCCCTATCTGATAGGGTTTTAGTCCCTTTTACTATACGGGCTTTCTCATGGAAAATCACCGATTTTTTTTCAATAACAATAAATTATCTCCAAATGACCATAAAAATAACACTTAATCTAAACCTAAACAAAAAAAAAAGTTAAACTTTCACATGAAACAACCTTTTTGCACTTAAATGCTTAAATTTGATCAGGAAAGATGTTTGTTTTTTGAGCATTCGAAACATCAAATATATTAAGATATAAAAATTACATTTTTAGTAATATCAAAAATCTTCTGATATAAACCAAATTTAGCTTATTTGTAACTCAATTAATAGGCTTTCAAACTTAGAAAACAGTTTTCAGATGTATTGAATTTTGACTTAGTAAATTATGATTATCTGCAAATATTCCATTTTGATGAAAGTTCCCCCGGTTCACGGTACTTGTGTTTTGATTCAAATATCTCGAATAGCATATAATTAATTTTTTATTCCATTTTGCAATCGATCGTTTTAACTTCATATTTGCGTATGATCAACAGTATTATTGATATTAGTGAAGCAATGACAAAAAAAAATATGAAAAATGCATTTTTCTGAAAAAAATTTGATTTAATCAAAAGTTTGAAACTCGGTGGTAACATTTCAAAAATCTGATTTTCCATGAATGTTAACTGTCAATTTAACCCTCCAAAGCCGTTCGGGTCAATATGACCCGAAGCGCACATTTCAAACATCTTTATCATCATTCCAATATACTGATGAACTGGTAGTTTTGACAGACCAAGTATGTTCTATGAAAATAATGATCAAATTAACGCCAAAAAACTAAAATTTGAGTTTTTAAAATCGGTTCATTGAGAAATGAAATACAGCTAAGCAAAGCCAAAACTGGATGTCGTTTTTTTAAAGTAAGACTTTTTTCTACCGGAAGATCTGCCATAGCGGTAAAAACTTTCATTGGACCCCAACATATCTATATATTGTCGGAAAGAAGGATTCTTGACAATTTCAAACATCAATGAAATAATTAAATACAGAAAAGCTGTCAGAAGTTATGAGTATTTTAAGAATAAATTTGATTTTTCGGACTTTTTACTTTCTGAACCAGTTTCTGAAAACCTGGTAATACATATCGACTTTATTTTGAAATGTTGAGCAATTAGAATAAATTACCTACACAATGAATATAATATCATTAAAATCGGTTAACATTTACAGCCAGGAGAACGAAATCAAATTACAACTCATATTTCCCCGAAACGGATATTTAGCGAACGGCTTTGGAAGGATAAAACAATGATTCCAAGTGGTAATTTATCAGAATCGGTTGAAAATTGAAGAAGTTTTGGTTATTTTATCCAAAAAGAATTTTTTGCATCTTTGAATAATTTTACCAACCACAGTGCACTAATCTTATTATTGGAAGAACACGATAAAGTAGGGTTGCCATCCGTCCCGCAAAAGCGGGAAATGTCCCGCATTTTTGTTGAATGTCCCACCGTCCAGCTTTTTCCGCAAAATGTCCCGCTTTTTTTCAAGGAAAAGTTTTGTAAAATTCACAGACTAAAACTGTAAAAAATCAAACTTTATCCTCTTTCTGATTAGGTCTTTTTTCTCAAAATAAGCAACACAACACAAAAAAATCGAATAAGTCATTTGTCTCAAAATTAGCATCCATTTTTAGAGTTTACATAAGACAATACTCAAAAGCCCCAGAATTACAATGAAATTCAGATAAATTAATCGTTTTTGGAGCACGTTTAACCAATGAAATAGCTTTAGTATATATGATGAAAATATTGTTTAAGTTAATAATTATAATTCTTTATTTTTCGACGAAATCTAAGTTCAATTGCCTTTAACACGCCATCTTTTTCAACTTAATTAGTCAAGTATACAATGATGGAAATTCTCTTGAGTTTCAAATCTTTGAAACAAATTTAAAATATATTTGTTAATGCACAAAGGTTTTCTACACGATATTAAATTCGCCGTTTACATGTAGAGCTTCAAATAACGTGTAAATCAAAGTTGCCGAAATCACAGATAAATCTATAATTTCAAAGATTTTGGAGCAAATTTTCATCACAGAATCTTTGTCACAGAACACAGAACTTTGGAATCTGTGAGTTATATTTACAGACTCCACAAAATTTTAAAATTGCTTACGTTTTTTCAATTTTTTTTTTACTTCGTTATACATTTTGAATTTTTATGTATGAATTAGAAAATATGATGAGATTGGTAACGTTCTTTGATTTTTCTCAAGTGTAAAAGAGACGCAAATTGATATGACTTTTTAATGAAAACCATCACAGAATTTTTGGATAAAATTTTTCATCGTCAATATACAGATTTTTTTTGACCACCTTGATGTTAATTTGTGAGAACCGTGAAAAATAACCGTGCTTATGGCAAAAACCCGTGTAGATGGAAGTCATGTAAGAAAACCAGAGCAAAATCAATCCATGTAAAAAAAATCTTAGGGTATTTTCTTTAAATAACCTTGGCTGATGGTATACATACGTATAAGTGTGAAAATATATTTAAGCTTTTTTTTAAGAGTTTTTTAAATGTCCCGTTTTTTTCTGCTGTGTCCCGCTTTTTCGTCGTGACTGTCCCGCTTTTTTCTGAAAGTATCTGACAAGCCTACGATAAAGTCTTACAGTCTGAACTCAAGGCTTTTCAAAGCAACTTTTAAGTTCAATTTTTATTTGTTTTTTTTTTCTCAAATTTTGTATTCTGTTTAATGTGTTATGTTTATGCATTTATGTTTAACACCAAATTTAGAATTATTTATTTCTGATAAGATTTTGAAATGACCCATTCAATGTCAATACGAATTAAAAAAAAGTTAGTTTTCTTTTCGTCTAAGTTCTCATGATGATTTGAATGATTAAGATTCATTTCAAATTTTAAATTTCATTACCATGAATTGCGAAAATAGATTTCCTTTTCACTTGATTTTGATACCAGGAAGAATTAGATGAACAAAATTACAAATCTAGCTTCGATCAATGAACATTCTAAGAATAGTTAAATCCGTTTTTTCTCCAATATGAAATCGATTTCACAAGGCAATAAAATTCACTTTTTTACTTTGTATGTATGTATGTATGGTTCCCCCATCGGTAGCAAGGTCCTGCCTATGTCTGTGTGGCTTGGCCTTCGAATTAAATTCTACGGCTTCCACGGCCGATGGTTCGTTGAAGGAAGGCATCCAACCCTCAGAAACGTACAATGGTTGGCAACCCACTCCGCTTGCAATAGTTTCTTCAGGTTATCCCCAGATGCATTCCATCTGAAAATATCCCTACCCCAAACGATAGTTATGGCCGGAAGGAAAATTACTCAAAAGTCTGAATAATCCGATTATATGTAGATATGAATTATAAAAAAATTGTTATAAATGGTGTTTTGTTTTAAAAGGATACGTGTCTGAAAGTATAAAAGTTGATATGTATGTATGTATAACTAAACCAGCATGGGAACGATTTGTACCTTTTCATCCCAACTCACGGTAATGATTGACAATTACTATATTTTAAATAACAATCTTACACTACTGTGCTAATTCACCCCTCCGAAAATGCTGTTTAAAATATAAACTTTTATGTATGTATGTATGGTAGCCACCTTGGGTGCACAGTTGTACCGCAGTTGTGGCGAAGGCTTCATCAACAAGTCAGCGTAAGTTACCATATACCCAGTTAATAACTGTTGGATGAGACGTTCAAGGGAAATAAAATTCACTTTTTTACTTTGTGCAAAAAATTAAAGAGCAAATTTCGAATAATTTTCTTGCGTTGATCCCAAAAAAATGTACATTTTTTTTTTCATCAGGTAATGTTCGAGATAATTTTTGTAAATACGTTAAAATTCATTAAATAAATTTGTAAACACAATGAAGATATTGAAAAAAAAAGGTTTTAATTCAATGATCAAGTTTTTCAAATAGCGCGAGATATTTTAAATTGTTTGAAAAAGTTAGGTATTGAAGTTTTCTTTTTGCCAATTTTTCCTTATTCTGCATAAAGCTTAGTTCATTTATAAATGGAACACTTTTTTTGATGATACCTCATTTACTTGTAATCGGATATTTTAAATTTTGACAACATTTTGCCTAACCTATTATTTTCGGAATTGAAAATTCATGATTTATTTACTATGCAAGAAAAAAGGAAAAAAAATAATTATGCACAGTTTCCTTTAAAATCCGTTGTTATTAAATGATAGCTAAAAAAACGTTGGTTATTCATAAAATTACTATGTGTGAATGTTGGAAAAAAGTGCAAAAACTAAAAAAAATGTCCACAAAGTTCAAATTATGCGTTGGAGTGAAACACATGATCGGCAACTACGGTTAAGGATCATCAGGGAAGTCAAGTATTATACCAGCATTTTTAATTTTGATTTAGCCAAAAACTACGTGTAGGTCGCTGAAATGTCCAAAAAAAAAATCTCCGATAATTTTAAAGTGTTGCATAGTTATGATTCATTCGAACCCAACCTCAAACAATAAATTTTTGCTAGTTCCAGAGCTCGTAAGCTGTATAGACAGTACCGAGGCAATGAGACAGGTGATTTCTGATAGACGACAAAACTTAGGAAATAAATACCCTATTTTAAACAAATTCCAGCCGTTAAATCCTTTAACATTTCTGCTCGTGGTAAAGTCCTTAGCTTATTTAAGTATGTATTTGCTGGTTGTTTTGAAAAAACACTATAATTAATTCTGCTTCTGTGGAAAAAAAATGAAAACGAAAACTTTAGTTTTCGCTGTTTTAAAAACCTAAAAAGATTAATCTTGTATGTTTCCGACGTAACCTACGATCATTACTAACCGAATATACTTTAATAGGGTAAGAACACTATATATTGAACACCATATTTGGGATTCAGCGAATTTTTTGCTTACATATAATAACGAAAGGTTTCTAAGATGATATTTTGATAGTGTATCATAAGCTAGCTCCACAGCTTCGAATCAATATGATTTTTTAGCGGAAATATGTTTTAAAACCATAATTGAAGCCTTTTTACTAAAAATTGTTTTGGTCCCTTTTATTGAACACGATGATTCAAATAATCATTTCGGTGATCGTATGATTGAACACTTTTATTTGTAAATTTTAATGAAAATACAGATAAAAAAAGCTGCCACTCTTCCGGAAATCATTAAAGAAGACTTATTGGAAAAAAGTCATGATATTACTATCGAGTGTTATTTGATTTTTATCCAATTTTTCACCCAACCAAAAAAGGCTGTTTTCTTCATCCAGTCAAAAAAACGTGCCCAAATTTGAACAAATATTGAAATTTCGTAGATTGTGGCTTCTAGAATCCGAAATTCTTGCTAAAAATTCGAACCTAGGTTGAAAATGCTTCAACAGTGGCACAACGGTTTTTGTTTAAAATTTCTACCGTATATAATTGTTTTAATTTGTTAATGTTTTACTAGTGTTCGATATCTGGTACCTGTTCAATAACTAGTGCTTCTACCCTATAAATCTCACGATGGTTTTACTTCGTTATTGTTAGATTTTTCAGAAGACATTACATTTTAAACGCTTTTAAGTGGCTCAAAAATAATACGCTATTGTTGATTTCGAAACAGCTGTTTCCACTAAATTGCCCTCAGTTTCTTTTAAAAGAGAAGGATTGGACCGAGAGTTAGCAGAAATTGAAGAAGGAGGATGCAACCACCTAAGATATAGACTTTACGAAGTAGAAGTTGAAAAAACTAATCAGTTTGACTGAAAAAAAATTGCCGGCCGATGAGAGATTCCAACAATAAAGTTGAAATTTTTCTTACTAAAAACGATAAATATTTTTTTAACAATTTTTTTTTAAGAAAAAATGTTTTCATTGATAGAAAGTATTTCGCTCAAACGAATGATTTTTGAGATAAGCGCATTCGTAACTGTTCCATTTTTAAATAAACTAAAATTAAATGGAATGGAATGCTTGAAGTTTCTCATAGCATAAGTCGAATCGTTTTGTACCTTCAACAAAGAGGTTACATGAGTTATTTTGAATACTCAAAAGAACTTTCTTGAGATAGAATAAGATGTTATATTATCTAGATGTTATATTATCTCATTGATGATTAATACGTCCAAGACGAAGTATATGCTGGCCTGCGGATCCGAGACCGACCGAACCCGCTTGTCCAGTAATAACAAGGTCACGATCGACGGCGACGAGCTGGAGATAGTCGAAGACTTTGTCTATCTCGGCTCACTGGTGACCGCAGACAATGACACCAGCCGTGAGATCCGGAGGCGAATTATCAGCGGAAGTCGTGCCAACTATGGACTCCACAAGCAACTGCGGTCGAGAAGACTTAGCCCTCGCACGAAGTGTAACCTGTATATGACGCTCATTAGACCGGTTGTTCTCTATGGGCACGAGACATGGATATTGCTCGATGAGGACCTGCGTACACTCGGAGTATTCGAGCGACGAGTGTTAAGAACCATCTTTGGCGGCGTACAGGAGAACGGAGTGTGAAGGCGAAGGATGAACCACGAGCTCGCGCGACTCTACGGCGAACCCAGTATCCAGAAGGTGGTGAAGGCTGGCCGGATACGCTGGGCGGGACATGTTGCGAGAATGCCGGACGACTGTCCTGCAAAACAGGTGTTCGCCACGAATCCGGTAGGAACAAGACGAGCAGGGGCGCAACGAGCGAGGTGGTTAGACCAAGTGGAGCGTGATCTGGCGAACGTGGGATGCCCGAGAAATTGGAGAACGGTTGCCATGGACCGAGTGAATTTTAGGAATTATGTTCGTCAAGTTATGTCGTGAGACGGAATACTATGTAAATAAATAATTATCTCATAAAATGTCATTAAATTGTAGATTTTAATTTTTTCAAAGCGTTGTTTTTCTCGATCTTAAATCTGAAAAGATCTTAATTTTTGATTAGCTGAGAAATAGTCGTTTGATGCAAAATCTGTGTTTAGTTTTGCAAGCAGGTTGTTATCACAGTTCGATTCAACTAAAAAATTATCAATTTTAAATTCGATATTTGAACCAAACCGAGGATTATATTTTTTTATTATTTAATTTTGATTAAAAATCTTTACATTTCTTATGAAACTTGTATTGTTTTTTTTTTAAGTTTTTTTGCATTTTTTTCAATTCTGGTTTCTACGAAATTTTAATTTTGATTTTAGTTTTTTTTATTCATTAGTTGGAATTCCCAAAATATTGAAATGCCTTAAGCTTGGATATGCAAAATTTAGCAGCGTTGTGTTGGTTATGAAAAGGACTATCTTGCCTATTTTTTGATAAATTTTAAGTTGACCTGTGTTTGAGATATTTACGATGCAAAAAGATATGGTAAAAATAATTTTGCACAAATTTGCTCCTTTTACGCATTTTGCGCCTCGAAAAATTTTCATTGTTGACTTGAAAGCTCATGAACTGTTGATTTTTTCTGTTTTTTTCGGACCAAATGGTTAAGAAGCATAAGGAGCCACTCTAGGATCCACACGAAGTTCAAAGCAACCATCGGAGTGCAACCCTTGATCTTAAATTTTTAAATATGGTAAAAAGTCTACGGTTATTTGGGATAACTTAATGCAGACTCCTTAAATAATGAAAAAAAAAAAACCATTTCCGGCAGGCAAAAAGTGTTGCCTGACTAGTAGACACCAAGTAAATAACTAATAATTACCAGTTCCAAAGATCGCAATCTGTGCATCCGGTTTTTACGCAATATGACAGATGTGTTCTGATAGACAAAAAAATTTCTGTTAAAACCGGATTTAAGAGATCAAATTTTTCGAGACGCCTACTCATGAAAAGGTTCCAACCAGATTCCAATTGCTTTTTCCAGGTGAGTTTGTGTAAAATATGATTTTGCAAAGGTTTTGCTTCTGCGGTAAAAAAAAATAAATCAATACATGACTGAAAAAAGTGTGCAAAGATGAAAAAAGAGATTTTATGAAAAGTTAGAGTATTTCTTAATATCATTGATAAATATTTTTTTAATATTTTTACATTATGTCATGTATGTCATATTAACACCTTAATTTCCTCCATAGAAAGTTTTTCGATCAAATGAATTGTTTTTAAAATACACACGGTTGTAACTGTCCGGATTCTTAATTATCATAGCCTTAATTAATTTTATTTAGAATTCATTTTGAAGCATATTCCAAAAACTGTGTACTGCGATTTTATTGTGCTTTATTTTCGGATTCAGCGCCAGATTTCACATTCAAAATGAACTTAAGTTTACTTAGTTAAAAATGCTGTAAACAAGTTTTATTTTTAACGAATATGATATTTCAAAAAGGAAATGTATTTTTGATGCAATGGACTGATTTTGTTTATCAGGTCTTGTTTTAGTGATATGGTGTGTGGAAATTTGAAAATTGATCGATTTTGAGTAAAATCGATCATATATATATATATATATATATATATATATATATATATATATATATATATATATATATATATATATATATATATATATATATATATATATATATATATATATATATATATATATATATATATATATTTATATATATATATAACTCATGAATAACAAACCTTCATGAAACTGATTATGAATCTATTTATTATCCTTCATTTAATAAAAACATCAGATTGTGCCTAGATGTTATGGATTCAGAGATAACTTCAAATTTCTACCAAATTTTTGAAAATTTCATCAAATTAGCCATTATTGTAAAATTTCGGAAAATATTCAAAAGGAAGTCTTATTTTTTTTTTCTCTGAAATCAAAACTAATCGTGATCTTCGGTTAAGCTGATCATTGATTTAAAACATTTAATTTTCAAATCTTTATAATATTCTACAGTTTTGCCAAAAGAGTCCACACATTGATTAAATGAATTTTTATCCATTTTCCAGAGCTATTTTAAAAACATGAGCTATTAGAAAAAAAAACAAATGGTATGTTAGGGATCAGCACCTCAAATCAGTCTTAACGAGCTCTTAAGCTTTATGCACCTTGAAAATTTTTAGTTTTGATGCCTTGTGATCAATCTGACTTTACATTCAGTCCTTAACAAATCAAGCAAATTTTATACATCATCAAATGGTTTCTGAAGAGGTCGTGAATCGTCGTCGATGGCTCTGTGGGAATATAATTACAACGGCCGAGACGCCTCTCGATAGCATTTTGCTAATTAAGCGAATTTCCGCCTCGACCGGAAATGGGCTGATACAACATTAAGCCGCTATAAATCAGAAATAAATGAGTCTGCACCCGGGTCGTAAAGTAGCTGGAAGCGAATTGATTTCCTGGGACGCTTAAATGGTGGTGGATTTGTTTTTCTCTGTTGAATTAAACTCGTACATTCCTTCGAAGTTAAATAATTATGCTTCTCTATGGGAACACAATTTTGCTGGCTGGAGATGCTCGTTGAGCTTGAATAATCCTGTTTGTGGAAGCAGTTATTTTTGAAAAATTTTCGTCGATCTGGAAAGCATTTCGTTCGACCAATCTTAAATAGCCAATATACTTTCAATTGAAAATCGATTTAGTTTCACACTGTCAGCTGCCACTCATACATGTGTGTAGGAAAAGTGAGAATAATATTTCAATTTGATTAATATATAATTCGGAATTGATATGCATTCGTGTGTGCAACTCATGACGAGCTCGCCACAGCAGAAGCACACTTCCAAAACCAAAAGCATCCCGGAAACGTCTTGGGTGGCTTGAAGCTTACGTACTTTCGCACTTCTATACCTCCGGAAGTGCTGCATATTTTTGACGCTTGATGCTCCCACTAGCTGGCTCGAAGTTCGGGTGGATGAGGCAGCCAAACCAATATCCAGACAAAGATTTCCGGTAGAGACAATTCGGTAACCTACTGCTCACCCAACTAAGGGGGTTGAAGAGGGTTCAACAGTTTTGTGCAGCAGACACTACTGAAGCTGGCTGGAGCATATGTATGCAAGCATGCATGCATTCATTCATTCTCATGCCCGGAAACATCATCTCCATGAGAAATTCGAACCCATCAACAGCATGCCGGAACCACATTTCAAGTGTCAGTGGGATGAATTTGGGTTTTTATCTGCTACATGCAATTTTTAGGCCGAGTTGCTGGTTTAAAATTGGTGGATCATTTAAAGCTGGATTGATAAGATTTGAAGTTTATTATTTCAATTATCGTTCGTTAATGAATTAATATGTCGCTACTGCATAAAAACATATATAAATAACAAGAAATTATTTTCAAAATTCAAAATTCAACTGACTTCAAAAAAATTGAATCATTGTTAATAACCGTATTTAGCCTTCATCCGTCCCTGAAATTTTTACCGGTTAAAGTTTCTGGAGTGGCAAGTTAACACTCCTGACAAAAACTGATATGTATATCTCTTATTGTTCTTAACCGATTTCTTCAAAAAATTATAGTGTTGGAAACCACGTAATGTAACTTTAATATGTTTTCTAGACAAAATTCAGCTAAAACACTTCAGTTTTCCGTTATTCATATTTTTAAGAAAGAAAAATATCTGAAAAACATGCTTCGGGAAAAAGGCTGTAGATCAGCCAAGTGATGCTCAAAACATTGTAATTATAGGAGGTATGAATAAGAAAATAGCAATTGCTTCGATAGCTTTTACTTAGCTCGAACTTTAGAATAGCAAAATTTGAAAGGATTTGCTCAATTAGATATGAAAAAGCAGAGTAGAATATTTTCTTTAAACCAGCTCCGGATTAAAAATATGCATGCCATTCGAAGTATTTGACTCACAAAACTGCTCGAAAATAGCAAAAGCAATTACTAGAGCTTTATTCATATCAGTCTATGTGTCGAAGAAAGGTTATGTTAGAAGCTTTACATTGCGCATAAGAATACTTTTTTTTTAATTTTTTTAAGATCTTGACCACAAAAAAAAATTAAAAAAAACCTTCCAAATTTTTTAAGTTACTTCAGATAAATTTTAAAAGAAGATTGGAAAACTGACTTAATTTGGCATTTTATAGCATCTTTAAATTTTCAAAATACGAAACACAATTTCATACCAATTCCAATGATTACATAAGCAAAGCGATACTTTCACAAATATGCTAAATAAAAACGTGAAATACTTTCTAAATAGTCTGCGCAAACCACCGCTAGCAGCTGCTTGATTGTTTTCAAAAGTGTGTTGGTAAAAACGATCAAATCATAGGGTGTGTCGTACCAGTTGAGTATCTCGGCGTTAAACGTTGCCTACACTTATTTTTATCTGCGAAAAACGCTGAACCTACAAAACTTTGTCTAATTCCAATAACGACGGGTGAACGCAAACGGACAATCACGCAAGCGTTCTCGTTTATTTGCTAGATTAACTTTCAGTTTTAATTTTTTTATATTTGAGTTAAATATTACAGCGCTAACGTAATCACACCACTAAACTCGGTATCAAATTGCCTTTCTGGTATGACCCAGTAAACTTCGTTTTACTTTTTACTTACTTATATTCTTTTTACTTAGTGATATTCTCGAAACTATTATACAAACCATCTCTGACCCGAAAAGCCCTAGGACACCGAATTTCACTTCATTCCGACCGTCCGTTTATAGGTGATGGCGTTACAAAGAAATCGCCTCCATTTTTTATATCTAAGATAACTTTAACTTTCCAATACACTTCAAAAAATTTATCTGGTGTGACTTCAACAATTTTTACGATACTTTGTTACGGTATAGATACGGTATTTACACCACTGTTTTGCATTTTTTGCCATCATGGTCAAATATTTAAAAAAAAATATTTCCTTTGCGCAACGTGTAGCTTCTTACTACAGCTTTCTTGGACACAATGTGAATTTTTTTTGAGTATTCTGTATATTAGCAGTTTTTTCCCAAAGCATGTTATTCGGATTTTTTTCTTAGACTTTGAATAACGGAAAACTGAAGTATTGTAGCTGAATGTTGTCTGGAATACATTTTCGAGTTATATCACGAGGTTTCCAAAACTATAAATTTTGTAAAAATCGGTTATGGAACAAGAGAGATATAGCAATTTTAAGCGAGGAGTGTCAAATTGACACTCAAGGTCTGATTATACAATTTTATAGTCTTGGCTTTCAGGGTGCGTCCATAAAAAGAGTTTTATAATGCTAAATTAAAGATTTCAAGAATATATTGAGGGTCTCAGAAGAATTTTTTTATTTCAATGCACCCGAATAAAGTTACAAGCCGCCAAACTTCCAATAGTGTCATATTGACACTCAACCGGATTAGGGTTAAGCAAATAGTTCAACTATAGCATATTATTTTACTCTTTCTTAACAGATGTTTTCTTAAAATTTTCACAAAACTCCTGTAAAAAGAAATACCGTCAACTGGGGCATCATGCAACACTTTTTAACTTCAATGGCTTCTAAAAACTCAATGTCTACAGATGGATTTTGGGGTGAATGACAGCTTGCTGTGAAATTCCTTGGAAAAGAAGACAGAAAAAGTCTACAGGTAATCATACCGCTTGCACACCGATTTTTTTAAGGGTGATGGGGCATCAAATTGACGTAGTCCGAAAAGTTATTGGTTCCACCAGTTTTTTAATTTTACAAAAACATGCGATTTTCACTCTACTAAGAAAAAGGGGACAAACTTTGTTTGGAATGAAAAATCAAATGAAAACGTTTGAAAATCTATAGTTTTCAATATATTTGTGATGTCATAAAGCAGTTGCAGTAAAATTTAGTTTTGTTTGAATTGATTTTTTCACTAAAATAAAATGTATTAAAGAAAAATCATAACGGTGCTGCATACATTTAGGGGTGAAAATATCAAAAAAAATATTTCTAGCTGAAGTCATAAATATTAATGCTTGGATGGATAAAACTTTGAAATTTTCAAATTCGTGGTGCAAAACAATCATATTCCAGCATATGGAAACGAGATGTAAAAGGTGAATTTTCGATTTGAATTTGGATGCAAATTAGACCAGACTGGTAACTGAATTATAGATTTTTTTTTATTTGGTGATTGTTCGAAAAATACTTTCACTTCAATTGTGTTGGTATAAGACAAAAAAAGCAGAATAAAGTTTGTAGATGACATCATTGAGCTAATCCGTCATATTTTCTAAAGTTTTTACGGCATCGAAAAATGTTAAAATATGTACATCTACTGCTCGATTTTTTTTTTTTAATTTTCTATGACCATCAGCAACTTTAAAAATCTATCTCACAAGGTAAGACGTCATCCATCATCATTTTAATATCATAACTTAGATGGTTGATTTCTGACTGGTGAATGTAGTCTTATAGTGGACGTTTTGGGTGCAAAATACTGTTTAAAAATAGTAGGGGAAAGGTATCCTAAATGGGCCTATCGGGTTAAATGACCCTACAGCCGTTTAACGAAATGGCTAACAAGACAACATATCTAATCAATGCATTTTGAGGGTAATACGCTTTGGACATAAGGCAAGAAAAAAATTTATGAATAAACCAACTCAAAAAAACTAAAAATTCATACAAGGTTTTGATACCTTTTGATGTAATATATTGACTTTTAAGAATTATACGTAAAGAAGCTCAACAACAAAAAGTTGGGTGGTTTTTGTATAAAATTCAAATAAACCTTAGAAGTTAAACAAATTTAGGCTTTTATGGTGGTTTTATAATCATTAGAAAGTGAAATAAGAAAGTGTTTTTGTATGCCCCCATCATGTTGGTGAAATGCCGCTTTCCTAAAATAACAGTTTTAATGGAATAAAAATATGGTTTTTATAATTAAAACTTCGAATTTAAGCTCTAACTAACACTTTTAGAGAGAATTGAAGATCTCAAAGCATATTTGATAAAGTTTTTCTTATGAACGAATTGCCTCCATAATATGGCAACCCTAACTTTTTTGAAATTATATAAGAAATAGATTTTTATAAATCTTCAGTTTTGTCATATGAAAGTTATCAGTTTTTAGCATTTCCAATGAAATTTTATGGAAATATCGCCAAAAAAAAAAAAAAAATTGCCTAAAACATAAATAGACGCATTTAGCCCGCACGGTTTGAGGTTCGACAATTTTGTAAACAGTTATAATAAAATCGATTTCTCAAAAACTGAATGAGATTTCAACATCCAATTTATAAAATACATCTAAAACAGATCTGCTCGTGAGGATATAGTTTTTGTAAACATATTCGATGAAATATTTGATTTAATCAGTATTCTGCATAATAGGCGCATATAGCCCGCTCCTCCCATATATCCTGCTGCCCTTAGTTCATCTGTGCTGCATAGCTTAAAACATCCATAGGCACGAATTCATGAAGCTCTTGTGTTTTTTTTTTTCGCGTATTTTTCGACTATCTGGATTTCACATCGTGAAACATCAATGAGACTTTTCCCTAAAAATATATGATTTGCTTCTCTAGAGCGATCTCTTCACTGCTTGATTATTTTAAACAGTTTTTAAACTAAAAAATGAACTTTCACTTTGCAAGCATAAATTTTATAATCAATTTGAATGAATACTCGACTTAAAACCCGTAACTAATAATCCAAGAGTTTTCTTTATAAACATTTAGAAAAACAAAAAAGTATAACTTTCAAAATTAAAAAAATCATAACGTGGCTTTTATAGATGTTCCATGAGATTAACATCAAATGTATCATTAGGGAAAAAAACTATTTACAATAGCACGAAATAACAATTTTAAACTTTAATTTGAAAATTTTTTACTTTTCTTGAGCAACTGATTAAAATAAATATGGCGCATTAAAAGGATTTAACAAAAAAGTAAAGAAATTTTTAAACTTGAACATTAAAAATATAACGAGTGGGGATGTTTTCGATAGTTTTTTTTCTATATATCTATGGTTCATGATGTTGAAAATTTTTACAAAATATTACATGCAAACAAATAAAGGATTTGTAAAAGCTCCCTATACAGTAAATGAACCCATTTTTTGCAATCACTTGACCTGAAAAATAACATTCTAACATTCATTTAATTTCTTGCTATCAAAATTTGTTGTTGAATCACTATTCAAACCTGATATTACATGTAGAAATGTAATGCAATTTTTATACGATTTGTGATAAAATTGAAGTTGATAAAAATATTGAATTAAAGTTCCGACAACCGCTGTAGTTCGTAAAAAATTAAATATTGAAAAACAGCCTAGAGCATAGTGTCAATTGTATTCAAGACGAAAATATACATAAAATGTATAGTAATAGTTTATTTTAAAATTTCGACTTCTGGCCAGGTTTAAGGCTAAATAAGCGTGCACAAACAGTTTCATTTAACCCGATAAAGCACGATTGTTAAAAATTAATTACGGCAGTTTCCAGTGCATTATCATATATTCAAATTAAAAATTACACAGTTCAAAAAGCTTGGAGGCGTTCTCTTGTAAATGATTTCATTTAAAGAATTATTTTTAGAAATTTTTCAATTCGCTGCACGATTATTTTGTAAATTTCTACCAAACTGTGCTAAACAAATACTTTGTTGGAAAATGCCAATCTGTCTATTTAGACCTATCTTTTTAAATTTTTCTGCAAAATACTAAAGATCAATTGGTTTGAATCTCCTTAACAAGTTGCAGTCCTCAGTTGGTATTTTTATGTTGAAAAATATGCTTTTTAATACTGAAATTTACTCAAAATTTTCTTTTTAAGTTTTTAAAGGGATTAATTTAATTATCGGCCTTATCTGTGAGAAGTGATGTCTTTTTTCATAGGGAAATCTTAATATTGTGAAATTTTAAAAGTGAATAGAACGTAAAAAAAAAATGAAAGATGGCCAGCCACGCTTGGCCACGGTGGTAGATGCAACTCTATCTGTATCTACCTGTTCATAGTAGCTGGCCCGTGCTGAACAAAAAATTTATATGTGATGATAATGCTTCTAAATAAATTCTACCCGCTCACTTTCACCATCTTTTCACAATCTTAAGATATCTCTACTAAAAAGGACATCACTTTTCACCCATAAGGCCGACAAATTAAAGTAACAAACATTTCCTTTAATACTTAAAGTAATCGAGATAATTCAGCTATTGACAAACAAATTTTTAATGTGTATAAAAATCTGCCAAAGCTTAATTTTCCAACAGCTAAAGTGAAGAAGTTGATCCACCTCTGGGTCCAATGTATTGAGCTTGTCGAAGGTTAAAAACAATGACATTTTATTTTTTTTTTGGAATTTTCATTTCAGGCTCGATACTCATCGGTTCGTCTTTGCATAAATTCAGGCCCTAAGGCACTAGTTAAGATAAACTTAATTTTGTTTTATTAATAATGGAGAGTGGGGTATCATGGGTCTCTTTTTTTTCTATACTCCCTACACACTATTAATTTTTTGGTGTAAATTTATGTCAAATTGGATGCACAAAATTGAAGCATCACTTTTGACATAAATTTACACGAGAGAAGACAGAAACGCTTCAAGCCATAAATTCTCGAAGACATAAAACTGCAAATAAAAGGACGTAATTTTATGTCACATTAAACGCACATAAATAAAACATCGCATCTCACATAAAATTACGTTGCCTTTGACATATTATTACCCGAGTACATAAATTCAGGGATTTTTTTCAGGAAAATAATAACAACATTTTTTCAGTCAAATAAATTTGTACTGTGACTATGTTTATTTGATATTTACATAATCTTTAACTGATCTTCACCTAGCAAAAACTTGACAATGTGATTTTTGCGACTACTTCATAATATTCAACATTTCATTCATTCAACTATCGAATGCTATCATATGGTCTTTGTTTTTTTTTTTTAACTAACCTAGCCTCTGTGTGCTATGGTTGCAAGATTTGTAAATGCAGCAAGTTTCAAATACGCTTTCAAAAGCTGCACCATCGTTCAATGCATAGTTGTAGTGAGCGAACTGCTTATGAACAAACTGCAAGGGGACAAAAAACTAAAAGTCAGTATTCTGTCAATATCATGGAATACAAATCAGTTTTGACAAAGTACTTTATGGCTTTCAACTATGGAAACTAGCTATAAAAAAGTGTTGATTTGTTTTAACTTCTCCAGTTTAATCAATTGTACAAATTAATCGAAATAGAGGTAATTTAGCTTTTTAGGTTTACTCGAAATAATTCCGAATAACAAGTGCAGCAGTTTCTCAAGAGTAGAATATTAATTTGAATTTTATACATTAAGTTGTTTAAATGTGCGATGTATAGGGCAAATATTCATATTCCCAGAATAACTCAGTACGAAAATCGCCTTTATATATGCAATTTATCGTTACATGGTTCAAATAACAAAAGTTTAAAAAAACATCTTTACATACATAAAGGCGATTTTCGTAATACATAGCAAGTATGTGGTATAACTGTCCTACATCGCACGATAAAGCGCCTTTATTTATACAACTCAAACGATTTATCGACTTATAACTGTAGTTTATCGATATTTTTGCTATTACAGTACTTGCTCGCAAATCGAACTAGTTTGGACCGAAGGGTGCGTTCGATAGCCGAAAACAATCTATCACTGAATACGAAGAATATGTGCAACAGAGGTACTTACGTATAAATGCGGATTGCTAGTAATCTCAGAGGCGAATAAGCGGATTGTAACAAGATCGATTATTTGTTGTACACATCCGAAGGTTTTGTCCGGTAAATAAATTTGATAGACGTGTTCCAGTTGATGGACGCCTTGCAAAAAGTGAACTCGTAGTGAGTCGAATGGCGGGAATTCGTTAAGAATCTTTGCAGGCCTTCGTCGATAAGCCAATTTGTAACCGGCAGTTTCACTGTCGCTACTGCATAAAAAAAACTTGTTATAAGATGCCAAGCACACATCCTCGGTACCGATTAGAGATTTTAAAAACATTCTTCAAGAGGTAGGTATGTTTAATTGCAATGATCTCTGGAAACAACTATAAATTAAAAGTTTTTTTTTTAACAAATTTTATTGGTTATTACCTTAGATAATTTGATGAATATGTTGGACGATGAACTAATTTTTTTTGAATATTTCAGTATTGAAACTCGTCAATTTTTAATTGATTGTTATACTTGAACCGCAAATATTCTATTTATAAAAACAAACTGATTGTTATTATGCAACATGCAATGCTGTGCACGTTCAAGGTTAAAACTAGCATCGTTCAATCGTAGGCAGAAACTGGGTTCTATCGATTTCTACCCACAAGTAGAAGTTCAATGCGCCAATATTTTGGTCGAAACAAGTCAGCCTCAATAACAAAGGAATGCGAAACAGACGATGATAAGCGCATTTGTATTAGTGAGTAATAGACAAGAAACAGCTGATCAACTGTATACCTGTTTCTACTACAATGTAGTAACTACATAGATTCGAACAAGTTTCATTGAACACACCTACTGTTAGTTTGTTTGGCCTGTACACGCAGAATGTTTAGTAGGTTAAAAAAATAGATTTTAAACACAATTCAAAACATGGCATAACATTTAAAAAAGATTTAAATGTCAAATATTTACTAATGAA
This sequence comes from Uranotaenia lowii, assembly GCF_029784155.1. NCBI lineage: Eukaryota > Metazoa > Arthropoda > Insecta > Diptera > Culicidae > Uranotaenia > Uranotaenia lowii. The sequence goes on along the minus strand of NC_073692.1, from coordinate 165,080,959 downwards.
AATGAAAATAATCATTGGAAAACACAATAAAAAAAGTACTACAATATTTTAACTGCAAAGCTTATTGAATATTAATTCAAACATGAAAACGATTGTTTAGAAACGTATAAATATTTAAGAAAGATATCTACAGCCTTGAAACCGTTAAATTTTACGATTCAGTGTGAGGAAACTTTGCGGCACATTCTGCGAAACAGAATAATTTGATTGTCTTTCTTAGAAAGGGAGGTTTGAATTACTTATAGAATGTACAATTTTATATATATTTATAAATAATATTGATACATTTGTATATGTATATTCAAGTATAAAAATTACCATATTTTTAGTCAAAAATGCACAAAAATACTTTAGAGATTAAAATACATCAACGGACTTATGATGTTTTGTCGCTGATTTTTTAAATTTTTGACAAAAACTTGAACAATAAAATTTAATTATAATATTTGTAAAAAACTTTTTGAAATTTGGTATTGTTTCCACATATAAAGAAATTCCATCAAAATATTTAATCTTAACCTTATCAAAATAAGTTAATAATTTCAAAACTCGTTTTTTTTTCTTTGAAATGATATCATTTTCTTAAGACTCGTTAGTTGCTGTATCCATTTAAGAAAAAAAGGCCTGAAAGCGATACAAAAGTAAATGTTATAAAATGTTTTGAATTAGAAAAAATGATCAATTCCGTCTTAAGAAATCGTCCTATTTGTACGTAGAAAGACCGAATACAGAATACATAAAAATACCAGATTCACGAGCGGGTACTGTATTTGCATGAAAGGTTTAAAATCAACAAATTTTGTATAAAACTTTTATCTAATAAAAAGTTTCTGAAACAACTTTTGAATTTCCAAAAGTGATATATTCACTACGTACTTTCTCGTTCTTCCGAATAAATTATATAGATTAGGTACCTACGGTTTTATATAGCCCTTAAAGATTAATTTCCTCTCGATAGATCCGGTGTCCATATTGTAGGAACCTAGTTAGATATATCATGGTGCTGCTGGAATGGGTTCCTCGGTTGTTGTTGATGAACGATGTCGCTACTGTCAGCGTCAGTATTCTGTTGTCGGTTCCACCTGCTGGGGTCTTCAAAGCAGGTCCCGTTTCAGGTATCCCACTGCCTGTCAGCTCCGGATTTATGAATATCTGTTTAATTAAAATTATATTATTACTTAAAATAACAAAAGTAATGTGAGTATTACCTTTTCAGACTGCCGCAGCGAAACACAAACCACATCCGTTCAATTTTCCAAAACAATTGACTGCTTGGTCACTCCTTCGCTAGATGGGTCTCAGGCAGCTTTGGTGACGAAATTATTTCGTATTATTATGTTGATTATTTTTGCATACACGAATACCAAACGGAATAGAAGAATGTTCTTACTTGTCCCTTTATTTTAACCCGCTGTAATTTAAGCTACTTGGTACAGGGGTAGTGTCTGTTTGATTTCTACTCATGTTTTTACATGTGCGCAATTGATTTTAAATTTCATGACATAAAAATACAACCCTTATGAAATAAATTTAGATCTTCTCAAACTTAACGTTAGTTCAAAAGTATAAATTTTAGTGGTGTGTGTCTTTTAGATGAAAAATGATGTAAAATTAGATCTAATCTGGATTAGATTAAGAAAACCATTAGGTGTTTAAGCGTTTCTAGCTCGTTTAATTTTAGAAAATTTTTGGTGTGTACCTTTTGGATTATAAAAGATAAATTTTTTTAAGATGGTATGGTTTTCTGGCGGTTTTAGTTTTTTTTTTTAATAAATTATTTTCAACGAGTTCTGAATGTTGGAAATAAAGTATTCTTTTTTTGATTTTGAAAAATGGTGGGAATTGAGGGCCACCAAATTTAAAATGACCTAATTAAATTGAAAGTTCATGAATTGACCTACAACTGTAATTTAATGATTAATTTATTTACTTTTTAAAGCAATTTTATGTAAGGAAATTAAAAAGAGAGTAGTGTAAGTATGATCGAAAAGTTTCAAAAACCTGGCTCGAGTACGTTTTCGTAAAATTCCTTTAATAGGATTTATGTTCATCTCTATCACTTTGAATAAAATTGACAGAATATTTTTCAAAATTCTTCATTTGGTACAAGAGAACTTCACGTATAGGGAAAATGTATTTTAAGTTATGAATGAGTAAAAAACACCAAAATATAGGTGGTTCGTGGTACCCCGCATATTTTTTTTTAGTTTTACTAACGACACTTTACCATCCTTATGGCATTCGTGTCGAGTCCCCGTATTATGATTCCCCACAACTTGATCGAACTTATCGATAACACTAGCTTACAGCATGTTTGACCTTAGTTAGTTAAAGATCACTTTGAAAGTTTAATTGGGTGCAGAATCTGAAAATGATATCTAAAAAAAACCTAAGTAGAACAGTTTTTGAGTTATGCTCCAAATATGAAATAACAAAAAACAAAAAACTTTACTTGTACTTATATTCAACTATCTCGGACTTCAAAACATTAATCTGAAATTTTGTTATTAAAGATAAATAAATTTGCTTTTGATCATCTGATCTTCGTTTTTGCGTATGATCAAAAGTATTGTTGATATGAGTGATGTTGTGATAGAATAAATAAAAAAAAAGCATTTTTTCATGGTTTTATCGACAGTTTTAGGCTGGATGGTAACATTAAAAAAAACTTTTTAATTGGAACTTTTCAGTATATAACAAGATTTCAAGTGGTTATTTATCAAAATCGGTTGAAAATTAAAGAAGTTATGATTATTTTCCTAAAACAGTAATTTTTGTATTTTTGAATAATCTACCGAACCGCAGTGTACTAATCTTAATACATAACCAAAAATATGTTATATTTTATTTTTTATTATAGATATTATTATTTGATTATTAATATTTATATAGAACCCATATTTTTGATAATCTCGTGTAAAAAAACCTTAACCCTTTGTAACAAATTTACAACAATTAATGTATGGAAAATGGGAAAAATCGTATTTTTTTTTTCTTCTTTACCTGTTTTAACTGTTAAAAATGATTTTTAAGGAAAAATAAAAATTCATGAAATGAAGGGTTAAAATTTCATTCACGCCTGAGACCCAAGTAACCCATTTCTATGGTCAGATCTTAGTGAAATATGGCATTTGAACTTCCGGAAATTTTAACAATCATATATTTAGATTGGTACACTGTGGATCGCAAGATTATTAAAAAAAAAAAAAACAAAAACCAAATAACTAGGTGTAACTTCTTGAATAATCTACTGAATTTGATAAATTACCACTTGAAATCTTAGTTTAAAATTGAAATTCACGGCTCATTTTTCTATCATAACTTCACTTATATCAACAATACTGTTGAACATATGCAAAAATGAAGTTCAGCTGATCGATAGCAAATTTATTCACCTTTTGTATGAATGTATGGTTCCCCCATCGATAGCAAGGTGACTGTGTGGCTTGGCCTTCGAATTGTTTCTCAGGCTTCCACGGCCGATGGTTCGTCGAGGGAAGGCATCCAACCTCCAGAGATCTACAATGGTTGGCAATCCACTCCGCTTGCAATAGTCTCTTCAGATTGACCCCAGATGCATTCCCTCTGGAACATATAATTATTTATACAATGAAAAACATCTTACCTGTCGGCAACTTATGGGATTCGAACCCAAAAGATTTTCTTGCCGATACCGGGAATTGAACCCATTACGCCTGGGTTACCATACTCGCGCCATCATATCCACTAGATCACATCAGCGCTCTGATAGCAAATTTACTCAGCTTTTATATACAAAAGGAGGTTTAGGTCAGTCGAATGTTCACGATTTTTTTGTAATCTATGGTAATTCAGCCTAGCCGCTGAAATCCGAACTGTCGACGAGAATCTTGACTGGGACCAAGTGAAGACGCTGGCTAAGGATCGTCAACAGTGGAGGTCTTTTACCACGGCCCTATGCACCGGAGGATCGGCGCGGGATCATTAAGCAAGTAAGTAAGAGTAATTCATGAAAAATTGTGAAAGAGTAAGACAAAACTAACATAATAAGGAGATGAGCATATTCCTGTTATGAGATTCAAGGATCTCACCGATGAAATTTATGGGAGTTCGTTTAATTAAGTTATTATATTTTTTTACTAGTTTTATAAAAAAGCATATGATGCGTACATAAGTCAACATCAACAACATATAGAAAATATATAAAATATTTGCTTACGCAAAGCGAAGACGATGACAGTTGGATTGCGATACAGCTGAGATATTCAGAGTGGTTCACGTTTCCCTGTGGTTTACGTTATCCCCCTAATGTTTCTAGCAGATTTGTTTCACTCGCACAATTTATACAATAAACTTTCTGGAGTTGAAAACGGCATCCCTGCTCGTTCGTTTTTTTTATGAATTTTGCTTAGGTTAGAAATCACACGAACAAGAGGGAGTTATCCTTTTGGAATGTAAAACAGCACTAGACATAAGATGCACCACCAGAACCCATATAGTTTGGGAGAAAACCGGAAGACATGTGCTTGGAAGTTGATGGTAAATTTGAGAGATTGAATGTATTTTTGATTATGGAAGCTTCTGTGGGTCTGTGGCTTCTATCGTTATTGATTTCGATTCGTTTTTTGCTCTTTGTTCTCTTTGTAAGGTGGGGTGAAATTTTTCGTTATAATTGGATCTTTGAGGTGATGAAAAGATATGGTTCTCCCACATTGGAGCAAAGCGATTTTGGTTATTTCTAGACACTTACGTTGTAATTCTTCTTGGCCAGCAAAACCACAAAAGTACCGGAAAGAGGGCAGATGCATCTGGTGATATTTTCCATCAGGTTCTCGGTGATACACAAGTCGGTTCTCCAGGTCGGTTCGAATGTGGCCTTTGCATCGTAGCTGGAAGTATATTCAGAGAGTTCATTACTGAGGGATATAAACTTAACGTTTATTTGTTCAAGACAATTTTGCAAGATTTAAAAAAATGTAATTTAATGTTATTCAACTGAAGTCATAGTGTGCTGATTGAATGCTTTTCAAAAATAATTTCTAGATCTGCAAGAAAAAAGCCTGAACTTATACTATAAAGTTGGTGCAGGATATTTTTCACATTTAAAGCCCGGTTTATAGTTCAAGTGAAAATTAACGTTAAATAATTTTATTTTATCAAAAACTCAAAAAACGCGACACAACTAGCATGTGTAACAAGGAGAAATCGATGGGTAATGATTGAAAGATGAAATTCCAGCCGAACAGCTTCATGAACTGTTTTTATTTCGATTATCCCGGTGCTCACCGCGGAAATTTCATCATGGCGGGGAAATCGAGATAAAAAGATTTCTATCGAATTTCAACTATCAACCATTCCCCATCGATTCCACTATGTCATAAAACCTAATTTCGTAGCGTTGTTTAGTTATTGACGAAAAAAGATTTTACACGTTCATTTTCACGTAAATTGTAGATGGGCCTTAACAGATAACATTTTATGCCTATACTCAGTCAACTTATGGTTCTTCAATCGTAAACTTACCCACAAAGAGGAACCCATTCGCTTGTCGGCGAGTTTTCGTGCTGGAAGATTATTTCCACGTGGGCCGATTCGAGGGGCACGTGGAGCGGTCGATTTGTGGGTTCATAGCCGGTCCGATTAGCGTAGTACAACCATGTGGAGATTATCTTCGAAGCCGGGATGTAATCTATATCGGTTCCAAAGCTGCAAAAAGAATTTTTTTTAATAGAAAATTTTCAGAATTGTAGGTATGTTCGATATTGCAAAACAACATCTATCAATCGACTGTCTTTATTCAGATTTATAAATCGTCAGCTAAAACTAATTCTGAGACTATAGGGCAATACTCAAAAAGATTCTTACAATCAATTTTTGAATTCAATGTCCTTTGACCGATTCCCAAGCAAAGTTATAAATTACATGTCCAGTTGCAAAAGTTCTGTCGCAACCATTCTAAGCCATCCCACACATTCAGTCAGAATCAGGCCACAGAGAAATCTATTAATTAAAACTTCAACGAATTTCGTTCCACGCGCTCCTCCAAATAGCATGAAAATAATGAGTACTTCATTTGTATAACAGATGGGGCCAGCTCTTTTGTTTCCATTGAGGTAAACTGCAGAGAAAAGCGCGGGGCAGTCGCGTGAAGTAGAGTTAGAGAGAGAGATCAGCTCCACCGTCTCGTCGCCATTGCTCGCAGATTGAAAATGGGATGTATAATTTATGGCGAACATGCTCACCGGGATGCCCATTCGATCCCTCCGGGAAAATTGGAACAAAGTTCGCTTCTGCTTGTTCTGGTACGCACTACCTGGAAGCAGCACAATCCTGTGGACCAACAACGGTGGAGCTCTAATCTGGAATGACCCCTTAGGTGCATTTTTAGCTACAGCTTTATAGGGCGAAATTTGGCATCCTAGAAATAGCATCACTGGTGACGCTCATAGAAAGAACTACTTTCATACGTTTTGGACTAGGAGGTACAGAACAAATAAATCTCGGCCCATCCTATCGAATGCCTTAATTTATAACAAGTAACGCTTAGGTTATTTTTTACATGTGATTTTTTTTCAATCCCTTTTAAACATGAAAAGAGTTACTTAAAGGCATACCCAAAATCAATAAATTTAATGACAACGATTTCTGAAGGAAACAAATGTAGTTTACATCCTCCTCTGTGGTTCTTTTAACGACCTCTTAACGAAACAAACATTACTTCATGCGTGAACTTTTTGTACCCTGTCACATCCATCTTTTTCATATTTTTTTCAGTATTGTTATAAACAGGGGAGAATGAGGATACTTGATCCCTGAGGATACTTGATTCGTTCGCTATATCTTAAAACAGGAATGTCTTACAAATATCAAATTTTCTTGAAAAGTGTGCCAAAAAGAATAAATCAACAATGCTGTTATCTCAACAAATTTATAAAAAATATATTTATCGAGTTTTTTAACTATGTTTGAAATTTTTTACAAAATATGATTTGAATATCAATATGATTTGAATGAAAAATGTTTCTCACAGAAAAAAAAATTGAAATATTTATTGCAATATGCCAGCAAACATTTTTGTAGGTATATTTCTCAACAACTTTGTTATACGTTTCTTATACATTATAGAATGATCGTCTGAAACACGAAAAAATCAGTATTTACCTACCAAAGTGGAGGCAATATACATACATATTTTTAACTTCTGGCTAAAGCGATAAGAATATACGATTTGAATGGTATTCGACACCATATCTATACATACTGAAAGAATGCAAGAAAGTAAAAAAAAATTTTCACTCAACGTATGCGAACCGTTGCCAGCGACGATATTTGCTGCCTCTGTCATTGGGCAGTTCTTGCAAATACACCATCTGATTTTTAGCAATTTGGTTGCACTGATGGTCGCAGAGAGAACAACAAAGCTGTTCTCTCACTTTACCCACGCAGGAGAAAAAAAAGGAACGAAAAAAAATTAAAATCTGCAAAAATAGCGGACTTTTTATCATATCCGATTCAAACCATTAAATCCGACTTCGAGCAACACTTTTTACGACCTTTAACTTGCGTTAGTTGGAATTACGATTCGCAATAACGTTCTTAATGACTTGATTAATCATTTTTAATACGATTTGATGTTTGCTAGGATGTCAATCGTTGAAGTATAATAAGAACTTCATAATGCCATATCTTTAAAGCAAAAATAAACTCTCAACTTTTATGTTATGTTATGGGTAGATACAATTGATCCCTATTTTCAAAAAAGTTTTTTTTTCTGAATCCTAATCCAGTAATTATCTGTTGAAAAGGGCTGGAAATACTGTATTTTTCTTAAAACTTTAAAATGGCGCCTTTAAGTATGCAATGAGCAAAGGCAAGTAGACAAACTTTTAGAATTCTCTTTGTCTGTTACTTACAAACTTTAAAATGAGAACTAATTTGGAAAAAAAATATTCAATTGACCTTTTTAAAGTTCAAATATATGTTGCTAGATATTTTAACAATACCAAAAATTCACAATAAATAAGGAAATTTATATCTTAAACTATTTTCTCACAATTGAACGTAGCCTAAAGAACGGGATAGCTGGGGGAGGTGAATGATGGGTTTGGGTTTAAACTCCCCTCTCCCTCCAATGAGGTTTCAAAAATGCTAAGCGAAATGTTCTTGTCTTAGCTCAAAATTTCGATGAACTAATAAAATGATTCAAGAGTTGAAATCATAACTCAGAACTTAGGAAAAACACCACAAAATCTTATCCTAGATCCAGATGACCTGGTTTTATTTGCGTCCAAAACAAAATTTTTTTTGACCAAATTTTATCTAATTAACTCAAAATATGATTCAAAATTTGTTGATGTGTTTCAATAAAAAAAATCAAATTCTCAAGCGTTTTTCTTCTTGATTGTTATTGGATTATTTCCAAACTTTTCTTGGTATTGTTCGAATTTTGGTAGAACTTAAAATTACCGGAATTTTCAAGGTTTAACAATAAAATAGCCGGAATTCCGGAAGATGTGGTTTCAAGTATGGTCATAAAAATTAAAATTCTATGCATGTGTTCAGATTGAAATTTGAAATTAATTTAGGAATATGAAAACAAAATATTACAAACCATTTTCAGGATTTGGATTTATTTAATTTGGAGTTGGAAAATTTTTAAAACAAAAATCCGTTTTTAAAACTTGAATTGGGAATTTTTATCCTTAATACTTATGCAGAATGGAAACTTTTCTTAGACAGAATGGAACAAATTTCAAATCCTTCTTTTGTCACTCGGAGTTGGAACATCGCGAGGAGGGGGACAATAAAAAATAATGGGAAAAACGAATAAATTGGAATAAATTGCACAAAAGCTTGAATGCAACAAAATTGCATACTATATCATTGCACAAAACTTATAAATCAAATAATTTTTCATCGAAAAATTCAATAAAATCAAGAATACACATGGTGAAATAACTTCCTTCTTCCAAAATTAGTTTTCTGGTCCTGTAATCTTTCGGATACTTGAATTTTTCATCAATATTTCCATGAAATACTTAAAACTTTATTTATTTCCCCCTTCAGTTTATTAGAAATTCCGAAGAGGGGGGGGGGGGGGGGGGGGTTGACAAAAGGAGATATTTATATTTTTTCCAGCCTAATTTAAGAAAGAAATTGAAAACCGAAAATTCAGAATTAAAAAAAAATGTTCTGGTTGAGGACTCGGATTGAAATTTTGCTTTTTGGCTCATAATCAAAAGCAATTATTGTCTCAATCGAATTTTTTTTCTATTGCAGAATTTAGATTTTGAAATCAAGTACAATATTCTGATTCAGATTCATATCGAAGTCAAGTTTTCTAATCAAGATAACAATATAAGAGAAAGAGTTTCATTCTGGATTCAAATTGCAGGAAATCGAAGTTTCGAAATCTTGATTATGATTAAAAAATTAAAAAAAACTTAATCATAGTCAGTTTTGGAAACACAAAGCTGGAGAAAATCACATTTATAAAACACGATCTGGTCTCATTTCGAAGATTTCGTGTCTTAAAAAATCAACATTGTTTTTTAATGTAGAGAAATGAATCCAACTGTGTTAGATGAAATTTCAGGGACTAGATAAGAGAAAATCGATGTTGAAAAACATGCGAAAAAAATTCGCCTTGTCACCCGGTAGGACTTGAACCCACATCTTGCGCCTCTCCGGGGCCCATGTCCAGTTGGATTCATTTCTCTACAAAAAAAGTTTCGCTGAATGAATGTTTGAGTCAAGAGTCAACAACCTACATCACACAACATAAAAAAATGTAGTTATTTAAGATAAAAAAAAAATTTGAAAAAAATTCGAATATCAAGCTGATACACTTATTTATCTCTGCAGTTTGACTTTCGCTCTACCAATTGTTTGAATTTTCAAAAAAAATTTCAAATTTTTCAACAAAATACCTTAAACTGTATTTATTTCCTCTTTCTGCATTTTCGGAGAAATCGAAGGAGGGGTGACAGAAGAAAAAATTGAAATTTGTTCCGGCCTTATTTAAATCATATGAATATTAAAAAACAATTTTCAAACTGCGACCCAGAGATGGGTCTTGACTCAAGACCCATCTCTGGGTCGCAGTTTGAAAATTGTTTTTTAATATTCATAGGATTTAAATAAGGCCGGAACAAATTTCAATTTTTTCTTCTGTCACCCCTCCTTCGATTTCTCCGAAAATGCAGAAAGAGGAAATAAATACAGTTTAAGGTATTTTGTTGAAAAATTTGAAATTTTTTTTGAAAATTCAAACAATTGGTAGAGCGAAAGTCAAACTGCAGAGATAAATAAGTGTATCAGCTTGATATTCGAATTTTTTTCAAATTTTTTTTTTATCTTAAATAACTACATTTTTTTATGTTGTGTGATGTAGGTTGTATGCATGTTTGTTGCATGCAAGATATTGTCCAATTTGTTCTGATTTATTGAAAAATTTGATAATTTTTTTATCGACCCCCCCCCCACCCGTGATGTTTCAACTCCAAGTGACAAAAGAATGATTTCAAATTTGCTCCAGCCTAATGAAATAAATTATTAATAATATTTTTCGTTGATATAAGAACTTATATTCAATCTTCCGGTGAAAATTCAGCTGGAAAATTATTTAAATTTGTTTTTTGTTTGTGTAACATCATTTATATTGCAGATTCTTCACAACTAAAGTTTAAAACTAAAATCTTTAATTAGAATCGAGTTTACAAGAGTATAAAATTAATTTAATTTGAACCGTAAACTTAACCTCTACCTTTTATTTCTGAATATTTTATACATTTTTAACAATGCTTAAAATGGGTATAATTAAGATAAATCAGAATAAGTTAATAACTTACTTATATCAGCAAATAGATGAGTATGAATGAATCCATCAAAATTCCCATTTATTTCTTAAAGCTTAAAAAGAAAACAAAAAATACTTCCAGGACTTATTTTCGAAAGTTTGGATTTTAAACTAATAATTATAAATACCGTAAAACGGGGTTTTCTGTTAAGGGGAATATTGAATATTTCTTATTTTTTAAACCAGTACTGGGCTCCCATGAACGTGAAACATGGTTGCAAAATTTTATAAGAATACTTTAAATTTGATTTAAAAACCGATTTCGTCTTTGTTTAGAATTTGATGAATTGGGTTAGCATTAATCGTCTCTATTTCGACGGTTTGAACGAGTTTTCTTGATCATAAAGGATAAAAAACACCTTCATAGTATTTACAAATGTAAGTGAAACCATGGAGCATATAATTGAATAAGTTTTGAATGAATAAATCAAAAAGTTTAAATGATTTTTTAAAATTCTGAACTTGTTAATTTTTGGTTCTCAAAATAATATTTAACTGTCATGCTTACTAAAGAACTTCTAACGATTTTTTTAGTAATATGCGGAACTTCTAACGAATTTTCAAGTTCCATGCGAAACTTTTAACGAAGTATGGAACTCGTGTGTTGTTCGAGTTGTGTCAAAAGTTTTCACATGAATTTTTCACATTCACTTGAAATTTTTGTTCACGTTCATATTTACCCCATATTTTTCAAGATGCGAGGTAACTATGAACACCTGTTGATGAGCATTGATTGATGATTAAAATTACCTTTTTACAGTCAAAATTACAATAACCATTAAAACCTTGAAAATAAGTCTATTCACATTACTTCATGAATGTTTTGGAATTGTGGATCTGTGATTATATGAAAAGATGTCTTGCACCTATATAAAACTGAAAATAACCCATAACTTCTAAACAGTAAACTTTAAAAATCAACAAATCTCACTACAATGCATTCTGTAGATGTGGTTTCAATCTAGGAATAGAGCCAATATCAAAATTTATCACATAACAAAAATTGTAACAATTTTCGTAATGACCCATAGAGAAGGGGATCGTTATGATCGAACGGAGTCAATATGAACAAGTGTTTTACGCTGACATACTGCAACTTAAAAACCAGAAAAAAAATGTAAATATGAAGAAAGGAACCTGTCATTTATTTTTGGTTACTTTTCAGAATTTGAACAACTAATTTTGTTCATTATTACCCCCACTTTGCGATACTTTAATTTGTTCAGATCTCGAAAAAGCTAATAAATAGTGAATTCAGTCGCGTTAAAGCCGTAAAATTTTTATTCTGTTGATTTTTTTTTATATTAACAACGTGATGCTTCATTTGCTGGGTACTCCTTATTCCATAAATAAAAGAACGTTAAGTATTATTCGTTGTGGGTAGACATTCAAGATTTTCCAGATTTTTTCTGGCATACACGGGTTTTCAAAGTAAAGTGAACAAGTAATGCAAAAAACGGTCTGGCTGATTGTCATAATATTGTAAAAACAATTACGTATTTTGCTGGATTTATACATAGGAAAAAAAACAGAAAACTCAAGTTGGGCTAGTTTTTTTTAACCTGACGTGTTTCGATTGAAATTATTAAATTGATTGTATTTTTTTACTTCGTTCTTTATTTTTATCATTGAAATCTGCCTAGTTTTTCCGGATTATATTAAAAAAATCCAAATAATTTGCTCAAATTTTTACTAAGTTTTGAAAAAAAAAATTGGTCCTGATTTGCTCAGTCTTCAATTTCTATAAAGTGATCGGTAGAAAAATTAAAAGTCATAAGCATTTTCAACATTCTCTTAGAAATTTTCTGAATATGATAAACAACTTTCTATAAATAACTTCAAGTGAATGTATGTATTACATCAAGTTGTTTTAATTGCTCAAACACACAACTTTTTTTAAAACATACATAACATAAGTAGGGCAGAGTGGGATATCATGGGCCACTTTTTTTTTTCTTTGTATCATAACATCTTTGTTATAAAAGATAGAAAGAAATAAAATGGAAAGGTTTTCTACATTTTTGAAGTATCATTAGGCATTTTTTTATTATGTTTTAAATATTTTAATTTCCCGAGCTCTGACTGTTTGAAAAACCATTTTTTTTTTTGGATTTCGAAAAAAATGTGGGGAAACGTGGGCCACCAAGTCCAAATTGACTAGATAACGTGCAAAGTTTATGAGTTAACCCAAAACTGAAATTTCATAACTCATTTAGTAATATAAAAGCAATTTCAGATGAGGAAACAAATAAGAGAGTAGTGTATGATCGAATAGTTCCTAAAACCTGGCTCGCGAACGTTTCGGCAAAATTCCATATGTTCATCTATCGCATTGGAGAAGATGGACAAAAAAATTTCCATAACTCTAAATTTGGCATAAGAAAACTTGACATATAGTTATTACGTATTTCAAGTTTTGAATGTGTATAAAAACACCAAAATATAGGTGGCCCTAGATACCCCAAAAAATGGGGCCCAGGATTCCCCACAAGCTATGATTAACAAATTGGTTGCGTTTGTGTAACTTATGGATGATTTATCAAAAATTCCTTTTCCACGTGAAAGAACATGACAAAACTAAGATCATAAGCGTATGAGCATATTTTCGTTATGTACTTTAGGTCTCCCACGGATGCAATTTTTCGGGTGCTTGTTTAATTATTTAAGTACATTTTTCTAGGCCAGTTTAATAAAATAAGCATATGATGCGTACATAAGTCCACAACATATAGACAAACATGCTTACGCAAAACGACGACGATGACAGTTGGATTGGGATTTTTATCTCAACACACTGCTGAGATATTTGGAGTGGCCCACGTTACCCCTCTTTCCCCTACATAATTTCATCAATTAAAAATAATTTTAAATAATCTAAAATACCCGTTTATTACAAACTAGCTGATACGAACTCCGTTTCGCTTTCAACTTGGAATATGAACAGTTTGTATGAAAGTCATTTGCAAGCATTTTCCAAATGCACTTCTGAAGTCATTGTTAAGTAATAATTGCAAAAATATTGGACGATCACTTTGTCTGTCGTCTGCTACTAAATTTGAAATCAGGATTCAATTGACCGTGCCAAAAAACCCGTGTATGAATTTCAACTCTATCGTTTCATAACAACGCAATAATTGCCACAAAGCTAAACCGTTTTCGGTGGCCTCTAATACAATATTTGATATCTGAAATCGATTGCTGTTCCCTCAAAACTCCCGTATGAAAATTTTCATAGAATTCATTGTATAAAAACACCAATATTGCTAAACACAGTGAAAAAATAATTTATATAGACGAACCCCTTTCGTCGACCCCAGGCAAAACATTTGACATCGGAAATCGATTGCTCGTCCCTGAAAACTACCGTGTGCAAATTTTCATCCCAATCCGATGTCAAATAACGACAATATTGTAAAAATATTGAAAGGTTATTATGGACGACCCCCTTTGCCGGCCCCTTACGCTAAATTTAGTACCTGAAATCCATTGCTCGTCTCTCAAAACTCTCGTGTACCAATTTGCGTATGAATCCGATGTATAATAACGACAATATCCCATGAACAGTGAATAGTTAATATGGACGACCCCTTTGGCCAACCACTGATTTAAGTTTGGATAAGTGAAATCTGTTGTTTGTACCTTATAACTCCTATGTGCAAATTCTCATCCCAATCCGATGTATAAAAACGTCAATATCACTAAGATACTGCAAATTTAATATGGACGACCCCTTTTGTCGGCCCCTTACACTGAATTTGATACCTCAAACCGATTGCACGTCACTCAAAACTATCGTGAACAAATTTTCATCTAAATACGATGTATAATAACGTCAATATCGCATCAACAGCGAACAGTTAATATGTACGACCCCTTTGGTCGACCCCTTACACAAAATTTGATACCTGAAATCGATTGTTCGTCTTTCAAAACAATCATGTGCAATTTTTCAACACAATCCGACGAAAAATAACGTCAATATCGCGAAAACAATATTTGTCTTGTATGGACGACCCTCTTCAGAAGGGGTCATCCGAAAATCTGAAAACATTTTTCATCATTCCTGGTCCTAATGAGCATCCATGCCAAATTTCAGACCTCTAGCTCTTAAGACGGCTGAGTCTATAGAGAACAAACAAACAAACAAACAAACAAACAAACAAACAAACAAACAAACAAACAAACAAACAAACAAACATACAGAAATTCCTTTTTATATATATAGATTCCTTTTTATATATATAGATATAATATCAAGAGCTCAGCTGAGTTAGTATGTTTATACTGAAAAAGGTTTCAAACTATAAGCTTTCTTATAAAATAATAACGGAACTTAGCTTATTCTTAGATAGATTGCAAATTTTCAATCAATATTGAGTATTTACCCATAAAACAGTGAATAAATCATCGACTTACTAACTTTCAGGGGATAAAGTCAAATTTGATAATAAATCTAAAGAAAATTAATCTCAAGATAACTAATGTTTTGCCTGTACCGTGAGCACTAAAAAATTGAATATTTAAATTCATTTTAAACAACATATGAACTCAACCAAAATCTTAAAGTTATCTATCGTCTGCTCCAGTTTTCATGGATTCTTCAATGAAAATAGAACGGAACAAGTTGGAGTCAAATATGGTGAACCGAAAAATTTTAACGTCTCATATATGGAGTGGAAAATTCACTGCCATTGTTCTCTTCGATTGAATGAATTCTCCAGCAGCCGATCAGCCGGAATCAATACCTTTACATACCTGTTTTTGGCGAAATAGAACCGGGGCAGGAAGGCGGTCAGATTTTTGTAGGAAATGACAGTCACCAGGACGGTTCCGTTCGAAACAATGTCCAGCAGCGAGTTCGTCACGTCCATTTCCATGTACAGCTGATCCGAATACAGTTGATCTCTGCCAGGGGTTTTGTTTCCGTGGGTGGGCGATATGGGAGGAAGAGAAAAAGCATGAATAAAAATACACAATACCATTGTCTCATCGGAACAAAGTCAGAACAGACCCATGGTTTAGTTAATTAAATTTCAATAAATCAAACCGAGCAAAAGTCGACTGGGTGCAGTTGGGCATGTTTTTCTCCCATTTGTTTGACTTTTTCGATGAGATTGACCGGTTAAATAGCATTTCACGTATTCAGCTCCACGTTTGTTGTTTTTGTTGATTGATGAATGATGATCTTTTCAACAATCCATTAAGATAGGCACTTTTGCTTCATTAAACAATACTCGAACCAGCAACCTTTAATTGGTTTTTTTCTTCTTTTAATTACTGTTCTTTTCCATTATAACGAATGAAATATTCTGATGTTTTAATAAAGTGTTAAGATGTAATCTTCAAAAAATATGAGTAAAACTTAGAAATTAATGATAAATATCAAATCGGAATTACCAAAAAATCAAACATTTTATCGTTAAGTTAAATAAGAAAGAAAAATATATCTATGATGATGAAGAGAATAAACAAAAAATGCTGATTCATAGAACCAATTATATTTGATATGACTTTAGTCAAAAGATTTGATTACCTATGTGGTGTTAGAGGCAAAACAACTAAAGACTGTGGAAATCTAGGTATTTTTCCTAATATGTTTTTTACTTCGCTTAGAAAAAAACGTATGCTCAACCGAGTCTAATCTTCATCACGAAAGCTCAAACCAAGATGAAAAAAGTTCCAACTGTAAACTAAACATCACACCGCAACGCAAGAGAGCAAGCAAGCAAGCAACCTACCCGTAGATTTGCAGATTGAACGGCAGCCCTTTGACGGATTCGGTGTAGAGATAGAACGAGTTGAGCTGATGCGTGACGGTTGTGGCCGCGGCCATTGAGACCTTGGAAGACGAGCCCGGCGACGAACCCGAAGGAGAGGACATCGAGGAGGACGACGATATCGGGGCGGCCATTGTCGTTTCCCGGTTGAGAGCTGCCGCCTGGACCAGATCCTGGAGTTGTTTGATTTGCTGTGGAAAAGAAGAGAAAAAAAAGGGAACAGATAAAAAAACCAAGCCCACAGATAAGCCAAGGCAACCACCAGCAACTCTCGATTTGCATAGCCAAGAAATGAATGTGAATCGCTTCGGCATTCGCCATCGTCGTCGTCGTCGCAGATTGACGGCATTTTTATTTAAATGTTTCAAATAGTCGCAACTAAATGGAGCGTTGTGAATCGCTCAATCGCTGCCTGCCTTTCCTGCCGGTGTGGTTAAACTGGGAACATAAAACCAAAACAAAAAAATCCTGACTGTATCCTGGTACATCCCGGATTCGTCCTACCGGAAAGTGACACATCGTAATCGGAATCGATTGGTCTCCTGGACCCGCATTTGCCCAGGATCTGAGAGCCGTGTGACAGAAGTGAACGACAAATACCGCAAATTCCGATGGTTTTCGGAATTGGTTTCCGTTCGACTGAAGTCCAATGGCATACATATTGGGTCTCTGCCTGTAGAGGAGGTGGTTTTTCGAATCGATCCGACCGGGATGTTTTGTGTCACAGAGGCCGGAAGTAGGGAATCGCATGGCCAGCCGGTTGATGGCATGACGTGTATACAATCAATTAAACGGTCGGCGATCGCTATGGCAATTGAGAAGAAACCATTACGTGGATAATGCAAGTTTACAGTTCATGTTTTAATGGTTTTAAATACTATTGCTGTATATTTTTTATATATTCTGTACTGTTTGCATGTACAGAAAATCCAAGTTTACAAAACGAAGATTGCGGGTTTGAGTCTTATCAGCGCTCCTCTGTAGCTTTCTCGAAGAGTTCATGTGAATGACCCATCCCAAGCACCCCTCAAATAAATTTAAAGCTGGTGGCAGATAGCGAGATTCGATTTCTTCTAGTTTAGCCCTTATATTAAATACTGGAACTTTCGTTAGATTTTCAGTGATTTGGGGGAACAGCTCTATTATGCCCCACCCAAGCGATTGGCTGATAAATATGTTATGTATTCCTCGTAAATTTTGTGTAAAAAGTGTACTCGTTGAAGAAAACTGTTTTCTACAAATGCTTACGATTTTAAATTACTTAAATTCTTTTATTTTTATAAAGAGATTAATCACCGTAATGTTTGTATGTTACTTTAATAATCGGCCTTAGCGGTGAAAAGTGATTTCCTTTTTAGTAGGGATATCTAAAGATTTTGAAATTTTTATATAGATGGATAGAAGATTAGATGAAAGATGGTGAAAATGAGCGGGTAGAATTTATTTAGAAGCATTATCATCGCATATCAAATTTTTGTTCCTCACTGGCCTACTACTATGAAGTGGTATATACAGATAGAGTTGCATCTACCACCACACATTAGTAGGCCAAGCGTGGTCCGCCCTACAAGGGAAAACTTGCAGTGCTGACGAACAAAAAGATGATATATGATCGCTCAGATAAGCTCCCTTTAACTCAGAAACAAAACTACATTGACTGAAAAGAAAATCAAAATGGACTAATGGAAATTAAAAAATAAAAATGAAAATTAGATTTTTTCATGCTGAAATAATGCAAAAAAATTTATTTAAATTTTTTTTTTTGTTTGTTCGTTTTTTTTTTTTCTTTAAACTGAGACCCACAGATGGATCTTGACTCAAACATTCAGTCAGCGAAACTTATTTGTAGAGAAATGAATCCAACTGTGTTAGATGAAATTTCAGGGATTAGACAAGATGAAAATTAATGTTGAAAAACATGCGAAAAAATTCGCCTTGTCTCCTGGTAGGACTTGAACCCACATCATGCGCCTCTCCGGGGCCCATGTATTAACATTCTACTACAGGAGACCAACCTGGCGTATGAATATTATACGGCACGGCAAGATTTGCATTTTTCAACATCGATTTTCTCTTATCTAGTTCCTGAAATTTCTTCTAACAAAGTTGGATTCATTTCTCTACAAAAAAAAGTTTCGCTGACTGAATGTTTGAGTCAAGATCCATCTGTGGGTCTCAGTTTAAAGAAAAAAAAAAAAACAAACAAACAAAAAAAAATTAAAATTATTTTTTTTTGCATTATTTCAGCATGAAAAAATCTAATTTTTCATTTTTATTTTTTTTTATTTTCATTAGTCCATTTTGATTTTCTTTTTAGTTAAAGGGAGCTTATCTGAGCGATCATATATCATCTTTTTGTTCGTCAGTCTCTGGGTCGCAGTTTAAAAAAAAAGCTATCAGATTTTTTCATTTGATTTTATTTCTTACCAATGCCATCCTGGTGCTTCATTAGGCAGAGAGACTCAGCGTAGTCAATGAATAGCGTCTTTTTCCTGGGTTTCAAGATGGCTTCAGAAAAAGAAATTCAACTTCATTTAAAAAAACAACTTCTCTTAGTTTAACTCTTTCACCCAATACCCATATGGGGCTTTATGCGAATTTTTGTCGTTTAAAAAACTTAAAAATTTAGCAGAAGCCGCCATATTAGATTACAAAATGGTGTCAGATAGTGAAATTTGACTTCTTTTTATTGAGCCCTTTCACCTACTGCAAATATTGTGGGAGTTTAATGTGATTTTCAGTCTTTCACACCAGTTTAAAGTCCAGCGGAAGCCGCCATCTTGGTTTCAAGATGGCGTCAGAAAACAAATTTCGCCTTTAACTCATGGTATCGTTCCACCGAACATTCTCAACCTATCCCTTATTTATTTTATAAAAAAATCTCTCCTAATTTACTGTGTTAATGGTTTTCAACTCAGAAATGAGGAACTCATCCTACGCGTGTAATTGGAAGGCTTGCGAGAGAAACGTCATATGACAGGGATGAGCGAGCATAGATGCAACATTAGACTGAGTCGATTTGTGGTCATTTTTGAATTTCCCAAACCCTGGGGTCTTAAAAGCTTCGTCTTGGTCCAAAACTCATCCATGATTTTTTGCAGAATTTTTAAGTAACGTTTACATGAGTAAATTTGAACTTTTAGGTTTGTATGGGAAAATTGAACATTTTGTACTGAAAAATCAACATCGTTTTTGTTTCTTCTGTGGAGCCGAGCCAGCTGACGCTATCAGCCTATCGAGGTACTGCATGACTACTTTTCATGCTATATGTCGCGAGGCTCCAGCAGTGGTGTCAATCGAATTTATGGTTTATCAATGCGAAAAGACATACCCCTATTGAACTGCTAATAACTTTTTTGCCTTATAAGATACGAAGTTACGATTTTCGACAAAGTTGTTCAGCGAAAAATTTCCCTTAGGAATTTTATAAATTGGCACAAAAGCCGTCAGCTGGCTCGGCTCCACAGAAGAAACAAAAACTATGTCGATTTTTCAGTACAAAATATTCAAATTTCCCATACAAACCTAAAAGTTTAAATTTACTCATGTAAACGTTACTTAAAAATTCTGCAAAAAATCATGGATGAGTTTTGGACCAAGACGAAGCTTTTAAGACCCCAGGGTTTGAGAAATTCAAAAATGACCCCAAATCGACTCAGTCTAATGCAACATTATTTATAGGAAAAACGTAAAATTTAGTAAAATTCAAGCAAAGTTCAAATTGTATGATTGAGTTAAGTATTTTTTTTCTTGATTATTGCCGGAAATAAGGAAAGTTTTATAATAAAGACTTGGTGAACGATGGATTTCTTATCGACATGACTCAGCGAAACGATATCTGTAATTCTGTGATTCATCTAAAAAGTTTGTAACGTTTACACAGAGGAACAGCATTGTTGCCTATGTTTCAATAGCTGATTTTGTAAGATTTTAGCGTCCTCAATTCAAAACATTTCACAGGTTTCACCTATCACTACTAGTTTCGGTGATTTGGCGGGTTGGAAATCGATCAGTTTTGGGTACAATCGATCTTTCATAACTGATAAATCAATAAACCTACATTAAAACCAAAAGCTGATTTTCAATCCATTAACTACCCTTCATTCAATCAAGGACTCAGATTTTTCCCAGATATACTTGTATCAAAGTCTAAGGCCGTGCGAACGGGGGGGGGGGGGGGGGTTTAAGGGGTTTAACCCCCCCCCCCCATAGAGATTTTTTCCAAGTAAAATTCCACCGTAGTATCGGGAAATTACTTGATCTTAAAAGGTGTTTAAAAATAAATGTTATCAAGCTAGTCTGAAATTTTGCTCGCCTCCGGCAGAATTAAATCTTAAACCTTCATAGGTTTGAAAAATTTCATTTTACGACACAATACAACGTTCACAAATTGATACTGATTTTGAATTGTAAACTTTGATTTGCAATTCTATCAACCTTTTGTATTAAAACTTTAAATTTGACATATTTGTATGTTTACAAAAACCCTGCCCTCTCTTTAGAATGAATTTTTATAAGGAAGTGTAACTAAACAAGAATAGATTTTGAAACGAACCATTAAGACTTCAAAATTAATTCATCAAATACAATTTTATAGACACACTAGCTGACCCGTTGTGCTTTGCTACACCTTCCGGAAATAAAAGTAATTTGTAAAAATTTATTAAAATTTAGATTTTAGAGAGCATTTTTATAAATCAAACCTCATCATACTTCAGAACCAACAACTTTGAAATGAGAGCTGCAGCTGCAGTTCTGAATAGCAATTCAAAGATGGTATATATTATTTACTGAAACTTGATCTCTAAACTCGTTTTTCAAGATCTGAAATTTGTACTCTGTAGTATAGAGTAGGTACAGAGTCTGTACTCAAAAAAACCTTTTTAATTATGGCCCCTTCTTTGAAAAGCTCTTTATCTTAAATTTACATGGGAGTTCTCCCATCTTTTTCAATTTTGTCCCCCATTGCTTGAAGAAGGTAAGCAAATTTAACCGGCTCGATACAGCACTTATCATGGTAATGAAAAATATATTAAATAAGTTATGTATTAAATACAGTCCAAATTTCATTTTTTTTTAAATAAATTTACTACGGTAAACATATAAATATTTAAAAAAATATCATTTGCATCACTAAATAAGTTCTCAGCTTTTTTTTATTTTCTCTTTGAAAGTCAAATATTCAAAAATGTAGGCAAAAACAAATTTCTAAGTTTACATTTGTCCCGTATATTGGGGCAAGTGTCAATGCAAAGCTTATTTACAGATGCGTCAGAGTAATGGCTTTAAAATGGATTTAATACGAATTCCTGTTTTTTGTTCTATCAAGTTTCACTGATATATCTGCAGTATTCCTGCAATATAAATTTATGTTTGTGACTCCACTTTTAACGAATGCTGTTCAAAGGGAATGACTTTCATTTACAAAGACATTTAAGAATTTTCAATATCCGCTGCAGTTTCAACATTCGGAATACCTCTTCTGGTCTTTCCAACATATTGAATCATTTTGAAGATGAATTTCTTAAAAGTTCGACGTTTGCCCTTGCCCCACCGTGTAAGTTGACAGAAGGGAATATTGTTTTTAACACTTTAAGGGTAAACTTAAAATTTCTCTTATAAATTTAGCGTACAGTTGAATATCAGTTCTAAAGTCTCGCTTTTCAAAAACGAAGCGGATCAAAAGTCTCTTTTATGCAGCCATGTAACACAAAAACACTTTTCATGTTAAGTACGTACTTGAATTGGTATGTAAGCAAAAAGTACGATGGTTTTTTCAGAATTATTTAAAATAAAAAGCTCCCATTTTCATTTCTAAATTCGTTTCAGTTGTGTATTTGGGCCGAAGTAACAATTTCTAGAAGAAAACATAATTTTTAATCTTGTTTAACAGAAAAAGTTGAATGTTCTAATGTTCCTTAAATGAAAAGTCGAATGCTACCTACATTAACACGAACTAAATATGGAAGTATTTCTGCAAATCTTCCAATTGGTTTTGATTCGATTGATAAAATACCAATCCGTGTCACATCTAGGCGTCATTTATTACCATGTGCTGTGTACAAATCAAATAAGCAAGAACAAAAACACATCTAGGTTGCATATCGCCCACGTGTTTGAGAAATAGGCACCTTATTGTGAAATTTCCAGCAATCAATGAACAGTGTGCTTTGGTTACTATCCTCTTGCAACGACGTTTGCTCGCCCATGGAGACGAAAAACAAACCCCTCAAAGAAAATATGCTTGGTTGAGAAATACGCGCCAAAATATTCCTACTGATCAGTATGCTATGCCTGGGTTACTTTCCTTTTGCGACGTCGGCTCTCGACGCCTCGACCATAGAGACGAAAAACAAACCGTCCAAAGGAAAAAAAAATCTCAAGAAAATGGATGTCATGACTTTAATTTGTTTCGAAAAACTACAAATTTTGTATGGAAGCCTCTACTTCCTTAAGTCGGATGGAGTTTTGACTATAACAGAAACCATCCCCGGCATCAAAAACCCTCAGATGCCAGTTTTGACGATGATCGGTTCAGTAGTTTCCGAGTCTATAGGGAACAGACAGACAGACAAACATTCATTTTTATATATATAGATTTTAATGGTTGTGCTAAACGTAAAAACTTATGCTACACAAATAACACACGACGTATTACAGGACACGACACTTAACGTTTTCACTAACGGAAAAAGGAATTAAATTTACCTTTTTGTCGACCGGTTTCGGGCTCGATGTTGCCCATCTTCAGGACGATGTCCGACTGACTAGATGAAGGAAAAACACTAATACATGTTCGTACTATCCAATAGTATTCGTCGAAGGGTGGTCGGTTTGTTGAAAATTCGGTTTGAGCAGGTTGAAAAGCGGTGATATGATTGGAGCGTCATCCTCGTTCATAAGTGGCCTTTCCGATGTGGTGATAAACATGGATTCCCATGCGTTTAAATGTGACGCTTTGCGTACACATTTTTTGAACTTGACCTTATCCGAATTTATACGGTGATCAAATTCTAACGCATGGGCAGCTACACTGGATTCGTTGCTCCTGCTGTTATCTACTGCGTTTTTGTTCTCTTTAATTCTGGTTCTAAATTTCCGTCTGGTTTGACCAATATAGACGGCCGGGCAGTTTTCTCATGGAATCTCATAAATTCCAGATCTCTCTTCCGGTGGCACTTTGTCTTTTAGAGAAACCAGTCGATCTTTCAAAGTGTTAGAACTTTTGTAAGCCACCTTCAGACCATGTTTGGAGAGAATCTTACGGATACTATTTGTCAGTGGAGGGTGGTACGGCAGGCTGACTCTTTGGGATTCGTCCCTTTCTGGTTTGAATGTGGTTGCGTTGCTACGGAGCTTTTTCCTTTCATGTTTTCGGAGGATTTTGCTGACAAACTCTTAACAGATCAAGGAAAGGAAGTTTCTCATCAACTTCTTTTTCGACGGTGAATTTGATCGAGCTATGCTGGTTGTTCAAAAGCTCAGCTTCTCTGAAAGACAAAGTGCCACCGGAAGAGAGATATGGAATTTATGAGATTCCATGTGAAAACTGCCCGGCCGTCTATATTGGTCAAACCAGACGGAAATTTAGAACCAGAATTAAAGAGCACAAAAACGCAGTAGATAACAGCAGGAGCAACGAATCCAGTGTAGCTGCCCACGCGTCAGAATTTGATCACCGTATAAATTGGGATAAGGTCAAGTTCAAAAAATGTGTACGCAAAGCGTCACATTTAAACGCA
Organism: Uranotaenia lowii; assembly: GCF_029784155.1. Taxonomy (NCBI): domain Eukaryota; kingdom Metazoa; phylum Arthropoda; class Insecta; order Diptera; family Culicidae; genus Uranotaenia; species Uranotaenia lowii. The sequence goes on along the minus strand of NC_073692.1, from coordinate 165,056,603 downwards.
TGGGAATCCATGTTTATCACCACATCGGAAAGGCCACTTATGAACGAGGATGACGCTCCAATCATATCACCGCTTTTCAACCTGCTCAAACCGAATTTTCAACAAACCGACCACCCTTCGACGAATACTATTGGATAGTATGAACATGTATTAGTGTTTTTCCTTCATCTAGTCAGTCGAACATCGTCCTGTAGATGGGCAATATCGAGCCTGAAACCGGTCGACAAAAAGGTAAATTTAATTCCTTTTTCCGTTAGTAAAAACGTTAAGTGTCGTGTCCTGTAATACGTCGTGTGTTATTTGTGTACAATTTTATACTTCGACAAGTTTGACAGGCGTTTATTTCTCACGATGGTCCACAGAATTATCAAAACAAATCTAAAATCTAATATCCTCTACTAAGTTACAGAAAATTTTGATTTGAAAAAAAAAATCGTTTATGTCATTTCAAATGTTATGCTGATATGGAAAATCCTTCAAGAAACCAATTTCAACACATAACATCACATTTCGAATAGTATTGATATATTTTACAAGTCAACAAAATCTACATTTTTACAAGGTGCAATGAATTTAAAACGTAATTTTGACTCTTAATCTGGGTGCCCTAAATATCAATATGTAATTTTCTTTCAGGTTTTGCTATTGAAAGAACTTTTGGAAATAAGTTAATATTATTTGAGAAAGTTCTTTTTTTTTACAAAACTTTACTTCAAGTAGTTTTGAGTTTTGCGAATAAAGTTATAGAGGTAATCGATTTGTTCACTTTTCCTCATTTCGCGAATTTTGAAAGAACTTTCAAACCAAGTTAAGTTTTGGATATTTTTAAAGCATAGATCTGATCGTTTTGCAGGTTTTAACAAATATGTAAAATGAAATCATGTTTTTCTAAACTTTCTGTAGTAATGTCAAAAATACTTTGATTCAATGATATTTTGTCAAATTTAAAAAAAAACTGTCGAATTTCACTTTCATCAACAATCAAAATTTTATTTCTTTATTGAATGTAGTTTAGTAAACAAAATCAGAATAAGATTTTTTTCTTAAATGTAGGCTTGATATTTCATCAGTTATCAAAGATTGATTTCACCTAAAACTGACACTTTTTAAAACTCCATATCACTAAATCTAAGTGTGATAGTCAAAATTTGACAAAAGAATTGAGTTCAAGACGCCAAAATCTAACAAATCAATAATTAAACCCTATGCAACAGAATGCATCTCCCTTGAGTTATCAATTAAATTCTATAAATAATTTTTTATAATATTAAGACGCAATAATTGAAAAAAAAATCTTTCTTAAATGATAAAAAAATTACTTTTTTGATCTTCATATTTTGATTTTATTTTCAAATTAATTTACCGAATTTTATAGCACAGTTTTTCTTCAATGTTGAATATATTTACCGAATTTAAAAGTCAAACTATTTGAATTTTGTCTATGATTTTCAATTCTGAACTTTTGGTGTTCCAAAAGCGTGAACCTTTATTTTTTTCCTTATAAAAGATTCATATTTCAAATCGCGATTATTATTTTTTTCAATTCGAACACAACAGCGGAATTTTTCAATCAGTCCTTTAGTGTTAAAATAGGATAAGAAATGTTAATTAAGATAGTTAATAAGTAACAATTTTTAGCGTTTTCCTTACATTTAATCATGGTTTATTTTTTACCTGATCTGACATTTATTTCAGAACTCAATTTTTTTTTATCTGAAAATGTTTTTTGTGAATATTTATCTGAAATTTTAAAATTAGACTTTTAAGAAATTATTTCGAAGAAAATTTTTAGGTCAGAATAAGAAACATCGTCTTGAAAAAAATATTTATGACTTATCGAAAATATTATCGATTTTAAACTTTCATAGTGATTTGTTTTGGAAGTTTTAATTTATTTTTTCCTTAAAATTAATTATTTTTTGGGTTTGTGTGATAATTATAAGTAAGAAAATGATGTTACCAGTCCATTTCCTTATTTAGAGTGTATTTTTGATATTGTTATTATTTTTTGCTAAATTTGAATTTCGGACCCCCCTCCCCCCCCCCCCCCATGGACGTGTTCTTCGCACGGGCCTGATCAGAGATACAACGCTTTCAATTCAACAACTTTGTTGAAGACCCCTCGTAATGATTTGACTTTCGGATTTGAAAATAACGAAGATTCAATTTAGTTTAGTTTTCCTTTAAAATTTCGTCAAAACTACCGTTTTACTTCAATTTAATTTACTTCAAAATTACCAATTCACATTACCAAAGTCATGAAATTTTCATGATTCAGTCAAAAAAGCCTATCCGCAAGGGATCTAAATTAAATTGATTTATTAAATCTGTAAAATATTTCCAGAATCAAAAATGTAAACTGTAACATTGAGAAATCTGGTTTAAAATCTGTAAAATTATGAATTTTCCATGATTTTGAAACCTTGCTCAATATCTCAATGCAATGATTTCATACGGAACTTCAAATAAAAAAAATCATCGTTTATTGAGGCTCGTGAGGCTTCACGACAAAATTTTAAAAAAATGTGAAAAAACTTTTCGAAAATGGGCTCAGAAAAAATGGCCATGGTTAAGCTCCATGAATCTTTGAAATAAAAGTGATGAAAAAAATACCATCACATCGGTTCTAACAAAAAAGGGATTGTCTCAGGAAACGGCTCATAAAAAACATTAAAAAAAGTTCGTTATCTTCTAATATATAAAGATGAGTTGGGCTATATATGTTTGTATATATATATGCACCTTATACAAATCCACACCGCTTAACCGATCAGCTTGAAATTTGATACAGTGGTGTAAACGGACATGAGAAAGGTCGAGGTAATAGTTTTGAGCCCCTCCCACCTAAGAAAAGGGACCCTCCCATACAACTTAAGTTTTTATTCCCACAAACCAAAAGTCATGGCACCCATTTGTCAACCGATTTTCGTTTTCTTTGGCGGGATTGTTTTCACCATCACCATGGGCCAGGCATTAGAAACGACCATCCAAAGTTCACGTGTACTGGAAAGCAAATCAAAGCTTGCTGAGTATAAAAAATTTGGAAGGAGAAATTTTGGCGGGTGTTTTTTCCTTCTACTGTTCAAAGCACGTGCTACCGGTGCGAGGCATTTGATTGCAATAATGAGCCTTCATTTAGGATAGAAAAAACTACTCGCCTGTTGGAAATATATAGAGAAGAACAGTGGTTGAGAATCTACTAGAATATGCAGTGTGTGAAAGATGGATACATTAGTTCATGTTCATTATGAATTGACTTCTTCAGTTGAGTAAATATTTGGACTGAAAACTAATTTTCCAGCTTTTAGGATCCATTTCCATACATTCGGAACTCCTCATAGGGAAACAATTAATAAAACTGAGGGTTGTAAGTTCAAGGCTGCGATCTCAACACTTTGATTGCCGTTTATGAATTTAAAATACAATAGGAACTAGACATTTAAACGTCCATTTAATGAAAAAAAAATTAAAACCAAATCCAACGCACGAGACTTTTAGTAATTTTTTCTGAAGTTTTTAGTTTTGTAGAATTCAACTTCGTTTGTAAATTTTTTAATTTTAAGCTATTCAATATTGATCATCGATGTGTTCAAATCTACCATCCAATTATAAGAAAACTTAAAAAGCACATTGAAAAAATGCAGAGGAAGTCTTTCATAAGGTTTCAGCGGATATCTATTTAGAAATTTCTAAGTACAAAATAAAACTTAAATGGGTGTTCCATTCTACGAAGGGATCTTGAAAAGAAGTCGTAAACATTTGTTTACAAGCTTAATCCATGGGATTTTCACTAGATAACCCATGGAAAAGATAAAAAAATGTTATTATTTGATTAAAAAAATGGCAATTCAATTCAAGCTTCCATAAAAATGGGGGGTGTAAAATATGGTTGCCAGAATTGCGGTATCGGGACCGGACAAATCCAGCCTATTTTATCGTAAAACCTGGCCAAATCCAGCATTTGATTTCAAAATGTTCAAAATATCCGGGAAATGTTGGTCAAAACCGCACAATTATTCAGTAAAAATAACGAAAATATACTTGCAATATTTTTTTCAACAAACCACATAAGCAGATTTTAAATTGTATATCGAGCTTCCAAACACGAGTCATGATTATTTCTAAAACTTACCATTTAAAACTTTTTTTTGAAAATAAAAATGAAAAATTATAATAATTATAAAATCTCAGTTCATGTTACGATTTAAAATGATGTGAAAAAAATCCGGGCAAAATTCGGGCTTTTTGCAACAAAATCCGGGAAACCGGGCCAGACCGGACTTATTTCAAATATTGATTCAAATGTTCTAGCAAATCCGGATAAATCCGGGCAACCTGGCAAACCTTAGATTGAAATGTTTTTCGTGATAGAATGGATAAGCATTCATGGGAAATTATTTCAAATTTCTATTAGCAAACCTTAAAACTATTAGTTATTCAATAATATGAAAACGATAAATATTGCTAATAATCCCAATTAAAACTTTAAAAAGACTAACAAAACTTACAAAGCTCACAAGGCCAAACATGGTCCAATTTGTTATGATGATGAACAAAAAGCTTTCAATATTTCAAAAAGTCAAACAGCTCATTTCGATTCAGATTTTTTGTGAACCCGAGCAAGGCCGGGTAAAATCAGCTAGTTAATAAATAAAAGGAAAGCAAATGATATTATTTTTTGTAAAAAAAATATATATATTCTTTTTAAATATCAAATCAATTTAAACAATTAAATATTTGAAAATTGATCAACATTGAGTGATGAACCTATTCAATTTCTGGTTTAATCACCTTAAATTTAAAAAAATGTTTATGCAAGTATTTAAATTCGTTTTATTTACCTTTTTCCAGTTTTGTAGTGTTAAAAATTTGTCTTTATACAAAAATACATAAAGCTCTGCAAACTATTATTACCTTAATTTTATTTTAATGCGGCCCGCCGAAGCAATTTCAAATTAAAAGTGGCCCGTTGCTTCAAAAGGATGCTCACCCATGTCATATGACATAGGATTTTAACTCTCATACAACCTTTATAAAACTAAACACTCGTTTAAGTAACCATAATAAAGCTTTTAAGCATTGAATTGACTAAAGCCATATTGGTTGCAAAATCGAAGAGCAAAAAATGACGCCATGTTGATGGATTGAAAATGTCAAGTATTTGAAAAAAAAAATTCAGGCCTATTTTCAATCGATAATTTTTTAATTTTTGAGACGTTATTATGTCATGTTTTACAATTTTATTTATAAAAAATGTATTTTGCGAAATTTTTTATTTCTCATCAAAATTAATATTTAATCAAAATTTCGTTTAACAAAAGATGTGACGAGTCGCATTTATTTAAGATTCACATTTTACTTAAAATTTTGACTGGCAGTAGAAAAGATGCTCATGATATGGTTAAAACATAGCATTTTGTTTTTAGTTTTACCAGATCATATTTCAATAGTTCAATCAAAATTCATCAAACGCCATGGTTGTTGGAAAAACACAAACAAAAAATTTTGAAGAACTCACGGGATAAAAACAAAAATTGCTTACATATAATAGCAACGGTTACCAACATTTTACAGGATAATTGAAGCATTATCAATATCGAAGATGAAAAATTTAGCCATAAAGATTTTTAAGATTTTAGCAATATTAGAGTTCTGTGTGATGTATAGCATGTGCTTTAGACACATTCCACGCGCTTGTACCGCTCACAAGTGATTTTTTATCCGTTAGCGTACAAAAAAATCTCAAACTTGTCAATAATTTGATAATTCAAATCACACAAAAACAGCGAAAAAATGGGAAAAAAAACTTTTTTAACATGTTTCATATAATTTTGAAAATAATTTTTTTTTGTAGGAAAAAGTGTTAATGTTTGCAACTTTTACAAAATAAATAATTAAAGTTTATGAAGAGATTTTTTTTTTATGATTTTTAAAACGTTTTGAAGCCAAAAAATACTGCTTCATTATGTAGAAAAAAGATTTTTTTATATGGGATTGTTTTAAAAAGCGAACAAAAACAGTCGCAAATGAGTGAACTAACAAAAAAACTTTTTTTTTAATTTTACAAGAAATCTTTAACATTGTATAAGAATTAAAAATAAGATCTTCTTTGTAAATGATAAGACGATTCTGAAAAACCTTATTTTATAGAAATCGGTTGGAATCATGTTGAGTTACAACAGCGCGAATGAGTGTATTCACGTCACAAAATTTGATTTTTGGTATAAATAAATTTATGGGAAATATGCTCTGAAAACAGTTTTGACCCTCCAGATAGTCGGATTTACACAAATCGAAAAAAAATTTAGTATATATTTAAAATTGTTCGTTATTTTCAAATAAAAAAAATGTTGAAAAATAAACTTTAAATTTTTTTTGTGAATCTTTAAATAAACACTGTGAGGAATAGTATTTTTACGTATGATTCCTTTATATGTTGCTTTTCAATTGCCAGTCAAAATAAGAAAAAGGTAAGGAAAAGATACTAAAAATTTTACAATTCAGAATAACAAAATATCACTTTTAAAAATGTACATAAATTTTGAAGGCTCTAAAGAATTGTTCAGTATAACTTGAAATTTAGCGACGTGAATGCAGTACACTACCCTATTCTGTTTTAACTGAGTGAATTCACGTCATAACTTTAAAGAGGCATTATTTTGTTTGTTGTTGTTCAGTCAAGAAACTATGAACATTAAATTGTGGGTAATTATTTTCTCTACAGCTTATTTTACGACACCAATATCCTATTTCCACAGAAAGAACCGGAAATTGAAGTGGTATGTACTGAAGTCAAAAGCGTGAATTCACGACACATAAGTAATTAATCACAACACAAAAAACTTAATTTTTTTAATGATCAAATAATATTCATTTTGAAGGAAATTCTATTTGCGATCGTTTACTTCTTTTTTTTTTTCATTTCCAAGAAAATTGGTTGACTTCTAGAATAATAACAGTTCCGAAATGTCTGGAGAAGCGATTTCACGTCACGGTGGAATGTGTCCTCAGCGCATTCGTCCGAATATTTTGTGAATGTAAAAGAAGATAATTGTATCTAATTTAAACTTGCTCAAAACAATGTATATGCCCTCATCGATATGGTTAGTATGATTTTCATCCTTTTTTCATAATTCTTCTGAAACAATTTTATTAAAGTAATTTTCAATTGAAAAATAAATTTTATTTCAACATATCATGATCATCATTTTAAATTTGATTAATGAATTTTGCATAAGAATGTTTTGTGACATTCTTATATTAATAGCAAGCACACGTTTCCGAACAATATAATGAAATAGCGGAGACATTATTTGAAACTATGCTGAGATTAGCGAATAAGTTTATAGAGAAGTACCGAATGTCTAAATTTATAACTTTAATCGTGGCAAATTATTTTACGTTCATATTCAGTGGAAAAAATGTTTTAGTGAAGGTTGTTAAAAAATGAAATTAAAAAATAGTTTGATCTTTCAAACCTGTACAAATTACAAAAACCTATTCTCACAACATAACAATAAAAAACCCGCTCGATGCCAATTCCGTCAATTTGTGACCGAACAAATCTTCCCAAATAACAATGCTTATTACCGGTCACAAAACGTTGTTGCTTTCGGCCGCCCAACAAAAATACCCCAGTCAGTGTCATAATTTTGGTGCTGACCATAAACATCAACATCGAATGGAACCAAACCGGGAACGGAAAAACTTCTGCCGACATCCGGCACCGAACCGAATGCAAATATCGAATACTCTTAAATCACTGTTTGAAATTTCCAAACTTTAGCTGGATCCATTCGGGAAAAAACTTTTCCGCTTTTTCACCGGCAAGCTTTGTGGGCTTTGGATCGGTTTTTTGCTTTGGTTCTCAATTTCCAGTTCCGAGAATTCGGTTTCTTCTTTGCGCAAAGTTGAAAATAACGAGCCTTTTCAATCGCGACAAAAGACGCAACCGTCCAGCAACCATCATCCGGAGCTTTGCCCGAACAAGGGGAAGGAAAAATCAATTCAGTAGCAGTCAGCCATTATGAGCTTACCATTACTGAATCGTGAGGAGATTGTTGAGACGAGCCGAACCAAAAAAAAAATTGAGCTTTGCTCCGATCTCCCAAGAAAAATCGCACCCAAGAACTGTTAATCAGTGGACAGTTGGATCGGAGCACATAGATTTGGTTATGTTAAAATGTCAATTGTTAATGCTTTTCGAACAAGCTTTGAGAATTGTTGAAAATCTGGTTGGATTCTTAAAACTACGAATATTTTATTTTAAAACTATTTTGAATCCCCAAACTCACGCACTATCCCTTATATCGAGCAGAAAAACTTTGCAGAAGTCTGACAGCCTAGGACGATGCTGGCTCATCAAAACTTTTCCCATTGAACTTTCCTCCCGCAAAATAAGTGGTTCCGCCTTCCTGCCGACCATTGGCGGACAAAAATGGTTCCGGTAGCATAAAAACCATAACCATATCCTCAGCAATGTGGCTCTGAGAGCGAGAGACTCAAGAGAAGCAAGCAAACTGCAAAATGTCCAATAAATTTCAATGATTGATTTTATGGTGAACATTGGCGATGCCACGGCCATGTTCGGTTCGGTCGGAGGACACAGACTAAATCGACCGGCGGACTTTTCAATCGTTAGAAACACGAACGAGGCGACGACGAGGTCCTTTTTGGACCGGAAGAACAGCAAAGTTTCGTTGGCAGCCACGGGATTTTCGGATGGAAAAAAAAAATCGAACCACCAGCAGCAGTCATAATTCAGGAGCTGCAACAGCCACAAAAAGCTCGTTTATCTCCGGATTGGATGCGGTTTGATTGAAATGTTTATCATATAAAATACAATTTAAGCGTTCGTTCTGCGGCGGAAAGCTAACAAATCGGGGATTAAAGTTTGATCGCAAGATTTGTTATTTGGATTGTTGTGGCTTTGTTAGAATCAACGTAAAATTTCGGTAACAGGTTTTGCGTAGTTTGAATATCTTATCAGTTTGTTTTGTAATAATCTACTGATTTTCGTAGAAATACATACTGTATCTCAAGTCAAGACAGCTCAAAATTAAATGAAATATTGTGATAGTTTATCTATAATACGCCAGAAAATTGAACAAATAATAGCATCAGAGTTCAAAGTTATGGAAGTTCAAAGAATTACGATCCTTTCTGTAGATTTTAGCAAACTGACAACCTAACATAAAATATGGAAAATAAAAAAAAATGGATTATAAAACGTAAAAAGTCACTGTTATTTTAATTCTAAAGTTTATTTCAAATATTTTTCTTAAAGAAATTAAACTATTTTCTTGCAAATTTGATGAGTGCTCGCGGTGCATCGCGGTGCTTAATGTGTTAAGGCCGAACACAAAACTCGAAAACTTCATTCAATTCCCTAGGTCCTCACGCTATTCCTATTTAATTTTTTCCATCAAACTTTACCATTTGATAGGGTCTCTAGCCTTCTGTCCTATACTTGCTTACTCATGGAAAATGTCCCTTTTTTTAAGCTTAGCTTAGCTTAGCTTGGTTGACTACTCATATCCACCATAAATCATTGAACTTGAAATGCTGTGTAGATATGATCATTCATCAAAAATATACAAAAAAAAACTGAAACTTCTGATAACATATTTATCTAGTTCTTTACTCAACTTACGCATTTCAAATTCCATGATCGCTGGCGTGGCTAAGCAGAACAAGTTCTACCTCGCCAATGGTTGCTACTCCGTGATTAATCGAGGCCATCAATTTTGCACAAAGTCCAAAAGAATGGTGCTTGGGATTAGCAGTACATTCTCAATGTACAAAACTCATGCTCTCCTATTCTATAAATGATTAATAACGGCGCCGGCCACGTCCTAGTAGTCAATGGGGTAAAAGGAAGGAATGTTAGTATGATACTCTTTAGGTTCAACTAGCAACCTCATGCTCCTGCATACTCCAAAAATAGTTTTGAAATAGTCAGAACCAGAGATAAGTTAGTATCACAAACTATGGAAACCGTCTATACGTCTGCGAATCCATACTCAAGCATCAAAGGAAGGGGTTGTATTAGTTAATGAAAGGTAGAGATCAGGATCCATTTTGGTGAATGGTGCGATCGAGTTTTCCTACACCTCCTATGCTCCTAGATATTTCCTAAAGAATCTCCTATTTCTATCTTTGAGGCAGTGATAAGAAATTTAATAGTAAATGAAAAAATATTCTAAAATTTTCTAAGCTAACTTGTTTTCCTTGCTGTTATTCCTGCTACATTAATGTATTTTCAAAAACGACTTTTCAGGGTAAAAATACTTCTATCAAAGAATATTTATAAGGAGACATAAAGAAAACTAAAGTTTTGTTAATGAATGAAGTGATCCTCTATTTTTGTAAAATATTATCAATTTGTTATGTGAATTGTGATGATTGACTAAGATCGTTTTTGGAAACCCATCAACATAAATCAACTCTTTGCCTCATAGTTATGTTAACGGTTATTTCAGTTCCTTAACTAAGGTCGATACTGTTGTTTCTGTTAAATGATTCCCTTGTTGATAAATTTGCTATATTTATTTTATCTTTGTATAACAAGAATGCCTACCCAAAATTGGATTGCAAAACGTTTCTATTCAACAGCATACATGCCAAAAAAAACTGGTCGAAAAATTTTTAGTTGAATGTTTTTTATTTATTTCTATCACAAAAAAAGGGGTTGTCAGTTCTTTTATTTAAAAACTAACTCAACTCGTTCAAAAAAATGTTAATAAAAAAAACCGTTATCCGGTAACGGAGAAAAATCTTGGATCAAAAACGGTAGCATTCTTGTTGTGATCTATTTCGGTCGTTAAACTTGAATCTTTATCTTCATTAGCAATGATGTTTTTCAATTTTTCACTTTTTGTAAATTTTTAATAGCAAAAGTCTCGCCCGACATCTTCGAGAACTGTTTATATTTTTTAAACAAAAAAGTGTAAAAGAACCGTTTTCAAAACTAGTCGTGTGTCATCGGTTGAATACATAAAAAATCCAAGAAATATAAAAATAAAAAATAAAAAATCAATCTAAAATAAAAAATATTCGGAGATTTTAAAAATTTCTTGTTTGTTTTAAATTAAAAAAAAAAAATTATTTGTTTTCAACCACACCGAATGTTTATGTACAAACAAAGGAAGCTTGCCAAGACGTGTTCATGTTCATGACATTTTCATGTTTCCCAAACCCTTAATGATTAAAGTTTAAAAAAGAAACTAAATCTATATATATAAAAATGAATGTTTGTCTGTCTGTCTGTTCCCTATAGACTCGGAAACTACTGAACCGATCATCGTCAAAACTGGTATCTGAGGGTTTTTGAGGCCGGGGATGGTTTCTGTAATAGTCAAAACTCCATCCGACTTAAGAGAGGGGGAGCTTCCATACTAAATTTGTAATTTTTCGGAACAAATTAAAGTCATGACATCCATTTTCTCGAGATTTTTTCTTCCTTTGGGCGGTTTGTTTTTCGTTTCCAAGGTCGAGGTGTCGCGAGCCGTGGCATAGCATGCTGATCAGTGGGAATATTTTGGCGCGTATTTTTCAACCAAGAATATTTTCAATGCAAGGGGTGGCGATATGAAGCCTTGATGTGATTTTTTTTCTACTTGATTCCTAGCTCATTTGTACAGCACATGGTTATGAATGACGCCTAGATGAGACGCAGATTGACATTTTGTCGATCGAATAAAACATATACCTACATTTTTTTTGCCAAAATCTGAAATTGAAAAGTCATGGCGTACATTTTTAGAGATTTTCTATTATTTGAGGGGGTTGTTTTTCGTCTCTATGGTCAATCAAACGTCGTCGCAAGTGGATAGTAACTAAAGCATACTGTTCATTGATCGCTGGAAAAATTTAACAATCAGGCGCCTGTTTCTCAACCAAGTACCTATGTTTCTTATGCACGTGGGAGCGATATGCAACCTAGATGTGTTGCGGATTGGTATTTTATCAATCGAATCAAAATCAATTGAAAGCTTTGCAAAAATACTTCCATATTTAGTTCGTGTTAATGTAGGTAGCATTCGACTTTTCATTCATGGAACATTAGAACATGTTCAAACGTTCAACTTTTTATGTTAAAAAAATTATGTTTTCTTCTAGAAATTGTTACTTTGGCACAAAAAACACAACTGAAACGAACTTAGAAATGAAACTGAAAGCTTTTTATTTGAAAAAATTCTGAAAAAACCATCGTACTTTTTGATTACATACCAATTCAAATACGTACTTAACATGAAAACTGTTTTTGTGTTACATGGCTGCATAAAATAGACTTTTGATCCGCTTCGTTTTTGAAAAGCGAGACTTTAGAACTGATATTCAACTGGACGCAAAATTTTTATGAGAAATTTTTAGTATACCCTTATAGTGTTAAAAACAATATTCCCTCCTGTCAACTTACACGGTGGGGTAAGGGTCGTCGAACTTTGAAGAAATTCATCTTCAAAATAATTCAATATGTTGGAAGGACCAGAAGGAATATTCCGAATGTTGAAACTGAAACGGATATTGAAAATTCTTGAATGTCTTTGTAAATGAAGGTCATTCGTTAAAAGTGGAGTAAAAACATAAATTTATACTGCAGGAATACTGCAGATCTATCAGTGAAATTTGATAGAACAAAAAACAGGAATACGTATTATATTCATTTTAAAGCCATTACTCTGACGCATCTATAAATAAGCTTTGCATTGTCACTTGCCCCAATATACGGGACAAATGTAAACTTAAAAGTTTGTTTTTGCCAACATTTTTGAATATTTGACTTTCTGCAACTGATATTTTTTTGAATATTTATATTTTTTGCCGTAGTAAATATATTTATAAAAATAGAAATTTGCACTGTATTTAATACATAACTAATTTAATATATTTTTCATTACCATGATAAGTGCTGTTTGGGAAAACTTCAAACTATAATGTCTCATGTCCACGAATGTGGAATATGGCAAAATATTTTTTTAACATAATTTTGGCGCAAAAAGGATAGATATTCAAACTGCTTCGTAGGCAAGGATGGTGAAAAAAAACTGTTTTAAAACGGTTATTAAAAATCCTTTTCATCGTTTTTTTTTTCAAATTTCTTTAGCTTATTTTTTCAACTCCAAAAAATACCCCATCTAAAGCTTATCAGGAGCTGGAAGTGCTAATAATACAGACTATTAAGAATATACTCAAAAAACTGTCTCGATTCACGCTATTCATCGATTTAGAAAATTCTCTCTCCATAAAGTAAAATTTGCAATAAATTCCAATATGCAAACCTTTTTCTTTCAATTAGTATTATGTTAACTCGAGCCTGTTAAATTTGCCTACCTTCTTCAAGCAGTGTGGGACAAAATTGGAAAAGATGGGAGAGCTCCCATGTAAATTTGAGATAAAGAGCTTTTCAAAGAAGGGACCATATTTAAAAAGGGTTTTTTGGGTACAGAGTACAAATTTCAGATCTTGAAAAACGAGTTTAGAGATCAAGTTTCAGTAAATAATATATACCATCTTTGAATTGCAATTCAGAACTGCAGCTGCAGCTCTCATTTCAAAGTAGTTGGTTCTGAAGTATGATGAGGTTTGATTTAAAAAAATGCTCCCTAAAATCTAAATTCGAATAAATTTTTACTAACTACATTTATTTTCGGAAGGTGTAGCAAAGCACAACGGGTCAGCTAGTAAAGAATAAAATAAACATAAGAAGGATACTTATCTTGTAGGTTTCAGAATAGCATCCATTCGTCATAACTTGGTTGCAAAAAAAATTATCCTTACAACTCATCAGCGAACGAGTGAGACGGTCAACAAAACCACATGAACGCCGGTCATCGTTAGCGCGAATGAAACGAAAATCGAGAAAAAAACACCCACGCATCGTTGAACAGAAACTTTCACTACAGTAAACAAGTTTTAACTTTAAATTTCAGACACCGAGGGACTTATCACACAAAATATTACTATGTTTCGGTCACAAATTGTAAATTACACAAACTAATCACATTTTTAACGAAAATGATCCAGAATTCCTTTAAAAGCAAGGAATTTACGCGGACACGTAAACAAACCCGACTCAACTGACACCGAAACTCTCGAAGTCCTCCCAGAAATATCAATTGCATATATTTTCTAAACTTTAAAATATATCGATCGCAACAGAAGTGGAAAATGTCCCTTTTTTTAAGTATCAAAAATTTACCTTGAAATACAACAAAAACTACATCAAAACTGTATATTTACTAAGGAAAAAAGCTAAACTCTCGCATAAATCAAACTGCTTGCTACTTCTAAACACTTTGACTTCATCAAGAAGGATGTTTGTATGTGAGCCTTCGAAAAAATAGATTTTTTAAGGTTTTGAAATTACATTTTTACCTACATTTGGAATTTTCAAAATCAAACCAAGTTTTCCAAATTTAAAACTCAACTTATAGGCTTTTAAACGCAAAAAAAAGTTTTGAGATATTTAAACTTTAGACTTAGTTATTGATGATTATGTGAAAAATTTCATGTTGATCAAATTTACCCCAGTGATCAATGTTACCCCGTTTTACGGTAACAATTTAAATTTCAAGCTGAATAGAATGTATATCAACATATTGATAGGTCGATTAGAATCTCAAGAAACGGTTTAACGATTTGAACGCCAACGTCTTTCTCACTTTTTGGAAGGCCGATCCAAGATTTGTGGCTTATGGCTTAAATTTCTACAAATTGAAGAAAACTGCAAATCACGTGTTTCCGTTTGTGTTTGATTTACGACAATATTCATGTTTTCTTCATAAGTTTAGTTCTTTTAGAAATGGGACAGTTACGATTGCGTGTATCTTAAAAACCTTTCGTTTGATCTTATGATAATTCATGAAAAAAATTGAAAAAAAAAAAAATTATCGTTTATTTTTGTAAGAAAAAAATCTACTTTATTCTTGGTACCTCAGCCGGTGCACACTTTTTTCAGTCATAATATTGATCAGTATTTTTTCAAACTTATACTTCGTCTAATCTGTATTTTAGGTGGCTGCATCCTTCTCCTTCAATTCCTGCTACTTTTCAGTCCAATACTTCTCTTTTGAAAAAAAACTGAAGACAATTCAATGGATACAGCGGATTCTAAATTGACAAAACATGATTATTTATGAACCACCTAAAAGCGTTTTTAATAAAATTTCTCCTCGCAGAATCTGACTATAATAAAATAAACCATCATGAGATTGAACTAAAAGTACAATCGGTTAGTTTAAATCATGGGTAGCCAATATTTTCAACGGGAGGGTCAAATTTTGGATTTGAGATTTGCTCGTGGGCCAAACAAGAATTTTTTTTTCCTTTAATATTCAAGGACACAAAAGGGTACGCTATTACAATTCAACATCTTAGTCAGATATTTTGTTTCATGGATTTGCTTTAGGAATTCTTTTAAGCGATTTAAAACCTTCATTATTAATTCCATAAATGTCAAATAGCCGCCCATTTCCAAAGTTTTTAAGGTTACTGGTCTCCATGAAACAGTTAGTGTTTCAAATTAAAATAAAAAAAAAAAATAACATGGAAGAATATTGTTGAAAAAATGTACCGTTCATAAGCTTTCGGCATTAAAAAGATTATTTACTTAAATTACTTATAAGCACGGACCTTCTGAACTCTTACCAGTTAAATTTTAAAATTTGCCCTTTTTCAGAAGACCGAGAAAAAATGTCAGTGGAATTTTTCGTAATATTTAATTTTTCAAGAACATGTTACCAATATCCAGCTTTTCAAATATGGTTTAATTTTCTTAATCTTTTATGTTAAGCAAAAAAAAACAAATTTTAAATACTTACGTACCAGAATTTCAAGTTTTTGAATAAATTACAAATTTAATTAAAAATTAATTTAGATTATGATGTAATGTGGTTCGGAAAATTTTAAAAATTCTTTAAAATTTGTTTCCCTGAGGCCCTTCAAACTCTCCAAAATTAAAAGTTTAGTCCGTTCGAAAGCTCTCAACGCTTAAACAACTGCTGAGGGCACTTTTAAAATCAATGGTATGAAATGACAAAAAAAAAATCGAAAAATTTCCTATTTTGTTATGAAATGTACAGATAACACAAAGTAATAAAATTTACATTTTCCGAGGTGCAAAGCTTTAAGAGCTAATTTTTACTAATATGATACCAATGAAATAAGGTTTTTCCTATCATTTCTTGTTTTCGAGGTAGCTCTTAAAAAAAAGGTAAAAAATTATTAAATAATTTTTTCATTTATTTGGCAAACTACAGAAAATTTCAAAGAATTTGAAAACAAATTTTGAGTGTAATGAAAAACTTTTCAAGAGACCACGTATTATTTTGTAATCTTAGAGAAAAGTTGCAGTAGTTTTCGTTTGTCAATTTTTCCCAATCCTGCAGAAAAACGGTTTATTTGACAGATTTAAAAAAAAGATTCAAGTAAATTTGAATCTTTGATATTTTTCAAGCATAAAGGCAGCCACACAATACAGCGTCGTACGTCGCGTCACGTCAGCTGTCAACGCCGTCGTTGTGTACTAAAACGCTGACGCGACGCACTCTACAATTTTCGCACCACAATATAGCGTCCACTGACAGGGCTGACAGGAAAATATTGAGACAAAACTCAGCAAACTCCAACGCAAAATGTTTCATTCATATTTATTTTTGAAAAACGGGGACATACAAATCAAATTAATATTTCTAATATAACGTTTTATAATTTCACCATTATGTCAAATATGTTAAAAATAAATTTCCCTGACGTTTTTCAACAAATGTGTATCATCGAAGAGATAAAATGACGATGATATGATTTTTGAATCTGTTTGTGTCAATCTTTGACGAAAAATATCAAATACGAATAGTTCAAACCCATGCTGACGCGCTTAAATTTTGATATTTTTTAAAACCAAAACGTCGACGCTCGAAAACGCTGCCGTTTAGAACAAGTTTTGCGTTTTAGTACAATTCCTTCGCTGACGCGACGCACCATTGTGGCGACTCAAACGGAAAATGGCATCCTCAAAATTAAATGTCAACGCGACGCGACGATCGACGCTGTATTGTGTGGCAGCCTTAAGTCTTATCGTATCATGGTCAGTTCTGAGTAGGCCTTGGTCGGGTGCGGACGCGTTTTTGTGTCATACTGTTGCTAGCGTTGTTTTCGAGTTTTCATCATTATTTAGTTGCTGAAGAAGTTTACAAGAAAACGAACTATTTTTTTTATCATACCTGGCTAAAAATATTTACAAAATCAGGAATCATTTTTTTCTGATTCCTTTGCGTTTCAAAGTGCCATCTTTCTTCATTCTTTAAAAGCCGGATGATGCAGGCCCACTAAATCACTAAATATGCACCGCTTTCATAACAATGTCCATCGTGAATTCAGCTAAATATCTACAAATTGGTGAGTTCGTTCCAATAACACTAGTTTACAAAATTTTAGAAAAATCGTGAACTTGATTAACTGACCAACATTTTTAATGTAAAATCGGGCGCTGAATCCGAAAATGAAATTCAAAAAAATCTCAGTAGAACCGTTTTTTTGTTATGCTCCAAATGTGAAATTTCGAAAAAATTCAAAAAGTTCTTATACTTAGATTAAAATATCTCAGACGGCATAACAGTAATTTGAAATCTCTCTTTTGCATATTGAAGGTGCATAAGTTTTCTATCGATCATCTCAACACTGTTTTTGCGTTTGACCAACAGTATTGTTGGTGTTAGTGACTTTATGAGAAAACAAATTATAAAAAACGCATTTTTTCAGAGAAAATTTTGATTCAACGAAAGTTTTAGACTCGATGGTAGCATTTTAAAAATCTGATTTTCTTATGCGCTTAAATGTCAATTCAAAACAAAGATTTCAAGTGGTTGTTCATCAAAATCGGTTGAAAATTGAAGAAGTTATGGCTACTTTACCATAACTGTATTTTTTGCAGTTTTTAATAATTTAACGAACCGCAGTATACTTATCATAGTATAGGTAGAATGAAACATGATAAATCTCACTCGCTCCAAGTCAAAACTATTTATTAGCTTACCAGAAGATCACATGCCAAGTTTCAGGAAGATCTGACCATAGGGAAGGGTTGCTTAAGTCTCAAACGTGAATAAAATTTTGAGATATTTTGCCCGGAAGGAACGAAAAATACTGGTTTTTCTTCAATAACTTTTTTTATCACTAGCTGATTGTTTATTATGATTGATTTTCTTAAAGCCTAAGTTGAGACAAATATTTCACCCGAAGACTGTAACTCGATTGGATTTGAAACAGAAAAGTTATTATGGTTCAAAGATTGTATTTTGGTCGAAAATTGTCGCATAAAAAACAATGCGTAAAAAGTACTCATTGCGTGTTGGACAAAATTTGCGGCCTTTGAACCGCAATAACTTTTCTGTTTCAAATCCAATCGAGTTACAGTCTTCGGGTGAAATATTCGTCTCAACTTAGGCTTTAAGAAAATCAACCATAAAAAACAATCAGCTAGTGATGAAAAAAAGTTATTGATGATAAACCAGTATTTTTCGTTCCTTCCGGGCAAAATATCTCAAAATTTTATTCACGTTTGAGACTTAAGCAACCCTTCCCTATGGTCAGATCTTCCTGAAACTTGGTATGTGACCTTCTGGTAAGCTAATAAATAGTTTTGACTTGAAGCGAGTGAGATTTATCATGTTTTATTCTTCCTATACTATGATAAGTATACTGCGGTTCGTTAAATTGTTAAAAACTGCAAAAATTACAGTTATGGTAAAGTAGCCATCACTTCTTCAATTTTCAACCGATTTTGATAAACAACCACTTGAAATCTTTGTTTTGAATTGACATTTAAGCGCAAAAGAAAATCAGATTTTTAAAATGCTACCATCGAGTCTAAAACTTTCGTTGAAACAAAATTTTCTCTAAAAAAATGCGTTTTTTATAATTTGTTTTCTCATAAAGTCACTAATACCAACAATACTGTTGGTCAAACGCAAAAACAGTGTTCAGATGATCGATAGAAAACTTATGCACCTTCAATATGCAAAAGAGAGATTTCAAATTACTGTTATGCCTTCTGAGATATTTTAATTTAAGTACAAGAACTTTTTTAATTTTTTCGAAATTTCATATTTGGAGCATAACTCAAAAACTGTTCTACTGAGATTTTTTTGAATTTCATTTTCGGATTCAGCGCCCGATTTCACATTGGAAATGACCTTCAGTTTACTGAGTTCAAAAATGCTGTAAACTAGTGTAATTATCGATATTTTTCATTGTTAATAAATTCCATGAAAATGTTCAAGTCAGTGATCCTTATTACAATAAACTGACCAAAACACAAATTTTAATACAAATCCAAAATCTTTTATTGGCATTTTAGTAAACTGAATTAATAATCATTTATCGATGATAATCGATCGACATAAGAATTAAATATGTTAAACCGGTTGGATTAAAATCAAGACAATCAGTTGAACACTCTATATCTACCCGCTAGACCTTTTTAAAGCTGCTTTTTGCTTAATTTTCGCACGGTTTAGCTTCAAGGCGACATTGAATTCACTAATAAAATAAAAGAAAAATTATAATGCAAGCTTCAAATGACCAAAAAACTTCATCACATAGTGAAATAGAGACCTTATAACATAATCAAAATGAAATTGGAAGCCATTTTCGTTCTAAAATGTGTTTTTCTTTGAAATTCCTACCATTCTCATATAAATTTTTGATACAATCGTTTTTGTGGCGTCACAAAAAAAATCCAATAAGGCCCTTGGCACTACCTAAATTAAATATTCCTTGATTTAAGGGTGAATAAAAATAGGTTTTTGTTAGTGTTGCTGAATTATTTTATTTAATTTTTTAAATAAATGCTCTATAGTATCTTGTGTGCTTGCTTTTTTCTGTTGTTTATACGTTTTTGATTAGTTTTTAAGAGTTCTTCGAATGTTTATACTTTATTTTCTTTGCTAATATTTCTTCAGAACATTTTTGCAAACTTTGGATTTTCATAATTCAGGCTTTAGATGCCAAAAAGGGGTATAAGCCAAAGAACCAAATTTCGAGAAAACACGTTTTTAAGTTGTTGTTTTTGATCATTTTCCATACGTTTTTCAAAAATTTGTATTTTTCTATTGAAGGTATATAAATAAATTTTTTAAAAATCTTAAGATATTTTCAAATATAATTTGAACCACAAGAAATTGTTTCGTATTATTAACTCAAAAGCGATTCTTTTTGCACTTATACTTCTTTGGCTCTAAAAGACTTATAAAAATAATCACATATTGAAAAGTTTTTGTCAGTTTCTAAAACATTTTAAAAAACTTCTGAAGCAAACTTGTAATATTCCCAATCAGTACGTTTCTTCAAGGAAACGAATAACACATGATTCACTATAGGTGTGATAATTTTAGAGTGATCTTTACAATTTATTGTGCTTTTAAAATTCTGAAAACTCATAATATTTAATCTCTTTAGATTAACTTCCGCTGGCTATCAAATCGCAATTATAAATATTATAGAACATGTAATAGAAAACAGTTTTCCAATATTCATTATTAAAAATAATATCTTAAGCACTTTATTCGTGGACTTGTCTTCAAACCTACGACTATCTTAAAGAAAATGATTCTTTCCTTTCAAATTTGAGAGTTATTCGATTGAAATATTGAAACACGTTCTCTCGTACCTATTATAAAAATTTCAGATGTTTGTTGCTTACCATAATTTTAGCAAATCATAATTTTTTATACAAAAAAAACCAACAAATACATACTTTAATAAACTCGGTACCTAGCCACGAATTCGGAATTTGTTTAAAATAAGGTATTTCATAAGATTTGTCGTTCATCGAAAATCATCTGTCCCAGCCTCGGTACCGGCTATACAGCTTACGAGCTGTGGAACTAGCATGTTGTTGTTGTTGAGGTTAGGTTTGAATAACTCATTACTAAACGACAATTTTAGTTTGTCGTAGAAAATTTGTTTGAACATTTCAGCTATCTAAACCCTTAGTTTTTCGGTTATTGAAAATTAAAAATGCGACTTTCCTCATGACCCTTAGCCGTAGTTGCCGATTAGTGCTTCACTCCAATACTTGATTTAAACTTTGTGGACATTTTTGACAGTGTTTGCATACTTTTCCACCACGCACACACCGTAATTCTTTCAAAAATCAACGGTTTTTTCAGCTATCAATTTGATAATGACGGATTTTGAAAGATACTGAGCAAAAAATTTTTTCCATTTTCTCTTGCATCGTAAATATCTCAAAAACACGTAAATTTTAAATTTTGGAATAATATGTCGGATTGTTCATTTTACAGGTAAAAAAAAAGCTGTCAAAATGTCGAATGTCCGATTACTAGTAAACGAGCTAGAAAGTGCCCCATTTCTAAAATAACTTAGCTTTATCTAAACGACAAAAAAAGGAACTGCATGGTGAAGGTCATGCTTTTTCTGCCATCTACGATTTTTTTTTGAATTTTTTCAGTTTTGTAACCATTAGCATGAACTTATTTGGTTTATTTTTTTTAAATTTGGCAGCTAGAACCCCGAAAAAACGCCTTTAAAAACCACAAAATGCATTTTGTAGTTTGTACCCCGAATTAGCTTAGAATCCGGAAACAGAAAAAATGCATCTAAAAGCCAGAAAATGCATTTTGAAGTTTTAATCCCAAGTTTAGTAGGAATCCAAAAAAAAAAAACACTTATGTTGGCCAGAAAACACATTTCCAAGTTTTGATCCCTAATTATAATTAGAATGCCGAAAAAACGCTTCTTAAGGGGGGGGGTAGGGTCTAACGGGTAAAAAAAAACACCATTTTCACGATTTTTTTCTAGAGCTATCGTTCAAACAAATGTATTCAATTTTTTTGCATTATACAAAGCATTGTTAAAAGAACATTTAGTAATTTTTTCGTAGAAAAATATTGAAAAATGAACCGGTGACGGAGCACTTTCGAGGATGCCTTTTAAAAAACAGGATTTGCGGTGGACACTGTATCTCAGCACAGAATCATCTGAAGTCAAAAAATCAGAGCAAAATATTTTAAATTGATGTTTTTTTGGACCCCAACGTTTTTGTTTAACTTAAATTTTTTTTTATGAAATTTTTGTGGCTGTTTGAAGTTAAAACTACGATTTTTCACGAAAAAATCCGCCATTTTTTATCTGTAAAATCTCCCCAAAGTAAAAAAACAAAAAAATAAAAACGTTGGGGTCTGGTATTTTATATGTAGAAAATATGTTCCAAATTTGAAAAGAATCGAATAAGTAGTTTTCAAATGACGATGTCCACGGACTTTTAAAACGTGCTTTCGAGAAAAACGCGTTTGAAGTTTCTGATCTTGCTTCTTTGCAGTGTTAGATAGGAGGAGATAAATGCCTATAACTTCTACAGTTTTGCTTCAATTGACTTGAAAATTTGACACAACATTCTTGAAATGTTTTACAATAAGAAAATAAAAAAAAATAAAAAAATCGATTTTTTGAAAGTACCTACCCCCCCCTTAAGGCGAGAATATACATTTTAAAATTTAATCCCAAATTAGGCTCAGAATCTCAAAAAAAAATGCTTCATAAGGCCATGAAATTTGTTTGAAAGTTTTGATCCCAAATAAAGCTCAGAGCTCCGAGAAAAACGCTTCTGTAGGCCAGAAAATGCATTTTAAAGTTTTGATCCCAAACTAAGCCAAAAACCCAAAAAAATGCATCTAAAGGCCAGAACAAGCATTTTAAAGTTGTGAACCCAAATTATACTCAGAATCCCGAAAAAATCCTTTTCAAGACCAAAAAATATATTTTGAAGTTTTGATCTCAAATTTAGCACAGAATCCCGAAACAACGCTTTTTAAGGCCTGAAAAGCTCAGAACCCAAAAAAAAACGCTTCTGTAGGCAAGATAATTCATTTGTAAGTTTTGATCTCAAGTTATGCTAAGAATCCCCAAAAAAAAGCTTCTAAAAGCCACTACATGCATTTTAAAGTTGTGATCCCGAAGCTCAGAATCCCTAAAAAACGCTTCTAAAACCCGGAAAATGTATTTTTATGCTGTTATACAAAATTAAGCTAAGAACCTCGAAAGCTTCTGAATTCCAGAAAATGTATTTAAAAACTTGGATCTCAAAATAAGCTAAGAATCCTGAATAACCGATTCGAAAGGCAAGGAAATGTATTTTGAAATTGTGAAAATAAGCTAAAATTCCCAGAAAAACGCTTCTAAAGACCAAAAAATGCAGTTTTAAGTTGTGATCCCAAATTAAGCTCAGAAACCCAAAAAAAACGCTTCTTATGGCCTAAATTTTAAAGCTGCGATCCATAACTAAGCTAAGAAACAGCAAAACAACAATTCGAAAAGCATGAGATAGCATTTTAAATTTCCCGATCAGAAGGGAAAAACAAAATTATATCAAGATGAGATATTTTGATACTAATTTTTTCCTATCTGAATGAGTTATTATTCAGTACTCGTAGGATGTTAAAATATCTCAAATTATATCAAAAAATCTATGCGATCATAGCTAAATTATATCAGTTTTAAATATGCTCCTTTCAAGATTATATCTCTTTCAGATAGCTTAGTTTGATATTGGACAGAACAAAACCTATCCAAATTATAACTTATCAAGATATGAGTGCTTCGAGAAAAATTTCTAGTGGAATGTCAATAAACCACATTGTATCCCGATCAGAAGGGAAAAACTAAATTATATCAAAATGAGATATTTTGTTACTAATTTTTTTTTCTATCTAAATGAGTTATAATTCAGTACTCGTAGGATGTTAAAATATCTCAAATTATATCAAAAAATCTATACGATCATAGCTTAATTATATCAATTTTAGATATGCTCCTTTCAAGATTATATCTCGTTTTGATAGCATAGTTTGATATTGGGCACAACAAAACCTATCAAAATTATAACTTATCAAGATATGAGTGCTTCGAGAAAAATTACCACTGGAATGTCAATAAACCATATAATTTGCTAAAACCATGTTCCATTTTTGGTTTCCCAAAAATGTCCGTGTTTCAGAAAAAGTTGTACATATATCAAAATAAGATATAATCATTTTATTTTGGGACAACCCGAAAAAATTCTTTCCCGATCAGGAGAGCATATCAAAATAATAACTCATACGTATCTCACCAAGATATTTACATATGATTCAGTTATAATTAAGTACTCCAAATTTTCGATTTTAAGTTTCTCAAACCTGAATTATATCTTATTCTGATTGACAAACTTGAATGGGGTTTAGCTCATATTCCCGATCAGAAGAGAAAAACTAAATTATATCAAGATGAGATATTTTGATATTCAATTTTTTCCTATCTGGATGAGTTATAATTTAGTACTCGTAGGATGTTAAAATATCTCAAATTATATCAAAAAATCTATACGATCATAGCTAAATTATATCAGTTTTTGATATGCTCCTATCAAGATTATATCTCGTTCAGATAGCATAGTTTGATATTGGACAGAACAAATTATATTAAAATTATAACTTATCAAGATATCAGTGCTTCGAGAAAATTTTCTAGTGGAAGGTCAATAAACCACATTATTTGATAAAACCATGCCCCATTTTTGATTTCCCAAAAATTTGATTCAATTTTATGAATCTGTTGAGCGAAACTTGTTAATGTAAGGTTTGAGCCGTTGACTTCGATGTCCGTGTTTCAGAAAAAGTTGAACGTATATCAAAATAAGATATAATCATTTTATTTTAGCACAATCCGAAAAAAAATCTTGATCAATGAATATGAGCTCAACCCCATTCAAGTTTGTCAATCAGAATAAGATATAATTCAGATTGGAGAAACTTAAAATCGAAAATTTGGAGTACTTAATTATAACTGAATCATATGTAAATATCTTGGTGAGATACGTTTGAGTTATTATTTTGATATGCTCTCCTGATCGGGTTCATTGATCAAGATTTTTTTCGGATTGTGCTAAAATAAAATGATTATATCTTATTTTGATATCCGTTCAACTTTTTCTGAAACACGGACATCGAAGTCAACGGCTCAAACCTTACATTAACGAGTTTCGCTCAACAGATTCATAAAATTGAATCAAATTTTTGGGAAACCAAAAATGGGGCATGGTGTTATCAAATAATGTGGTTTATTGAACTTCCACTAAAAAATTTTCTCAAAGCACTCATATCTTGATAAGTTATAATTTTGATATAATTTGTTCTGTCCAATATCAAACTATGCTATCTGAACGAGATATAATCTTGATAGGGGCATATCAAAAACTGATATAATTTAGCTATGATCGTATAGATTTTTTGATATAATTTGAGATATTTTAACATCCTACGAGTACTAAATAATAACTCATCCAGATAGGAAAAAATTGAATATCAAATTATCTCATCTTGATATAATTTAGTTTTTCTCTTCTGATCGGGTTATCATTGAAAGTTATCTCAACCCCATTCAAGTCTGTCAATCAGAATAAGATATAATTCAGATTGGAGAAACCTCAAATATAAATTTTTCAATACTTAATTGTAACTGAATCAGATGTAAATATCTTGGTGAGATACGTTTGAGTTATTATTTTGATATGCTCTCCTGATCGGGTTGGTATACCAAATTAAGCTTAAAATCCCAAAAATGGCCAAAAAATGCGTTTCAAAGTTGTTATCCAAAATTATTCTAAGAAACCCGAAAAAACGCTTCTGAAAGTCAGAAAATACATGTTAAAGTTAAGATTCCAAAATAAGCTAGGAATCCCGAAAAAACGCTTCCTAAAGCATAAATATGCATTTCAAAGAAGTGATCTCAAATTAAGAATCCCAGCAAATGCTTCTAAAGGCTAGAAAATGCATTTATCTTAGCTTATATTGGGATCAAAACTATAAATATATTTTCTGGCCCCAAGAAGCGTTTTCTCAGCATTCTGAGCTAAATTGGGGATCAAAACTTTAAAATGCATTTTATGGCCATTAGAAGCGATTTTTCCGGGTTAGCCAGAAAATGTATTTTAAAGTTTTGATCCCAAATTAAAATAAGAATCTCAGAAAAACGCTTGCAAAAGCCGGAAAATGCATTTTAAAGTTTAGGTTCCAAATTAAGCTTAGAATCCATAAAAATGCTTCTAAAGGCCAAAAAACTAACTTTGAAGATTTAAATCCAAATTAAGCTAAAAATTCCGAAAAAATGCTTCTTAAAGCCAGAAAATGCATTTTGAAGTTTTGATCTCAAATTATGCTGAGAATCTTAAAAAAAACGCTTCTAAAGGCCAAAAATGCATTTTAAAGTTGTGATCCCAAATTAAGCTTAGAAAACCGAAAAAAAAACGATCTGTTGGCCGGAAAATGTAGTAAAACAAATACAAACTCTAAAAAAAAACCAGCAGATATGTATCCAAATGATTCTGATAGTTTTCAAGTAATTCAAAGTAAATTTTATATTTGGCATTGCATCACTGCCAAGAGCTTGGCCTCAGTAATAACCAGAAGAGATTAAATTTTCTTAACTCCAATGCGTACATCTTTCAAGAATATGAAGGCTAGCATCTTATAAATGCTTAAACAGTACTATGTATGCCGTGACCATGACCTTTGGCTTAGAGGACCTGAACGCTGCTTCTAGGTCACGGTGGGCGCCTCCTGCCCTGATATTTTCTTGAACTACATACAACTGCTTTTTCATTTATCGAACGAATAAGCCCATATATATATTTTTTTTTAAATATTTTTTTTTTTAATTTTTTTATTTGCTTATTTTTTTATTTTTTTTTATATTTCAATAACAACAAACTAAAATAATTTCACTTCACACCTACAAAAGCCAATTATATTCCCAAACAGAGAGTCAACCCGGGATTGTTAAATCTGTCACGTATTATCCATGCTTGTTCGAAATAATTACCACCATTCTATTGTAGCCTCTTTGAGCGATGCCAACACCGGAACGTCACTTTAAATTTGCCAACTGTTTGCATAATCGAGCTCGGCTTTGCCACACTAAATCACAACTAACGTTCAAACAAATTTGGCATCCTACCTACCGATGATTTTGGAAACGATAAACAACCTACCTGTTGATTGTTGAGTGATAATTTATTCTGCATCACCACATCCACCACCCGCAGAATGATGTCCGATGCAACTTCCTGCTCGTGTTGGCTTCCGGTGTTTTCGATGTAGCGAAAAATCTGCAATGGAATTTGAAATCGGAATGACGCAGGGGTTTATTAGAATGTGGGTTGTTATAATGATGAAAATAATGAGTGTTGGGAAAAGCAAATTAAGTTTTTTCTCAATAGTGTACTGCTGTTGTTCTTAGATTTAACCACTGTTTTTTTGTGTTTATTTAAGAGGGAAACCTTTTCTATGGTTTAAGCAAATAAGCTATCACGATATTCAACATTTGTCAGTAATCAATTAATAACGTTTTGTTCTTTTTTACCCAAATTTTCACTTAATTTCATATTTCTTGATTAAAATGAACAGGAAGGAACAGGGCAACTTTAAAGCTGCACTACAGAACACTCTTTTGTTTTAAGATGCTGGACTATCATTCTTTCTAGAAAGGTATTCTTGCTGCACTCAGATGATGAACTCCTCCTTCTTAATTTAAGCTCCTCCAAACAATAATTCTATCATTTTAAACAAAGACGACAGAGCCTTGGGAATGAAAACTGGTGGAGTTAATAATTCACTCGCCATAAAGAGCATGAATATTTAATTCAGAGCAGCTCGGTCCCTTTGCCATCGTATGTCTCTTGCTTGACAGCTATTTATGAGTTTGTGTAAGAATGGCATTCGAAAATCCACCACCAGCAACGGTAGTTGTATTTTTAATTCCATAATAATTATGAAGTTATCAGGCACATTCGCAATGGAATTTTAGACTTCACCAGCAGTGGGTACCTGAGCCGGAGAATTACTTCATCTGAACGGAAAGCATTTTTTCATGTTGCTGCATTCTTGCTGTAAACTCCCAATGAAGAGCTGAAGGCACAACGTTCGTTGAGTCTGATGGTTTAACGGAATGGCTGTTTGTAAGTGCGCAGAACAAATCCCTCCTTGCAGCAGGAAACGTTAGCAAGCAACCGGATACGGTGGGAAAATTTTATCTTTTGAATCTGCCGACGATGATTGTTATGAAACATTTTGGAGCTCTTGGAACCAACTCTTTATTTATTTGAGGGATGAATCGAGCAATGTTGTGCAGTTGCTTCAATGTATCAACAGAAAGGGAGAAAGGGGGTACTTGATCCCCTATTCTTATTTTTATCATATATTTTTGAAAATTAATTGCAACTCGCCATCTTTTGCATTTTTTGACAGCTTGTAATTACAAGTATAAATTAAATAGTTAAATAAGTTAAATATATGGATGTTAAATGATCCTTTATTAAAGGAGTCTTGGCCGAAATCAAGCAAAAACAAATGTTGAAAGGTCCATTGACTATTTTGGCCATGTAAGTACTCATTTCACAATTTGTCAGTGTCAAAAAAGAATTCTTAAAGTTGGTCTTCTACCCTTCTTTTATTGCATACTTTAAGGCGCAATGTTCTAATTTTTTTTATTGAAATAGATTTTTTGAGTCCTTTTTTTTAGGTAATTACTGGACACATGTAAGTATTTGGACAAATATAAGTTATTTCGTGCTTAGCAATGGTCACGATTCATTCAGAAGAAAAATCTGAGGATCAATTGAACCCTTAACACACATTATGGAGAACTTTTTGTAAAATATATTGAGAGTTTACTTTTGCTTTGAAAATATGGCACCATGAAGTTCATGTATTGAAATCTATATTTTTTCAATAGTTGTCCTGTGGGAAACATTTTAAAGTGACAAAAATAAATCTTTAAATCACATTTGGTTAAATTTTTTGAACAAAGTTCAATAACTCAAAAATTCAAATTTAGAAAATTTGTTGAAAGAAAAGCATTGTTGTTGTACCTTCCAATTTTTTTACATGGTTTTAAAATGATTTATGGAATCTTTTTTTTTATTTTTTTTTTATATTAAAAAACGAACACACACATAAAGGATCTCAGTGAAACTTCATGTTTCTTTGAAGAGATCTAAATTCTACTTAAGACTAAGCGTACATCTTTCAAGGATATAATGGCTAGCATTTTACTAATGCTAATACCACCAACCCACAGAAAGAGTACTATGTTTGCCGTGACCAAGACTTGATCTCACGACATTTGGCTTAGAAGACTTGAACGCTATCCTCTAGGCCACGGTCGGCGGCAGCAATCAGCAAAGTTTTGGGAAACCAGATTATATTTTATTGGATGATTCATTTTATTATTAATTTTCTTAATCTGTGAATGAACAAAAGAATTGTATGACATGAGACGTACGTCACCTAGAAACTTGAGACCTAGATGAGATCTGTGATATGAGACTTGAGACCTGACAAGTGAAAAGTAACACAAGAGACGTGAGTAGTAAAAAATTAGACGTGAGGAGCAAAAAGTGAGACGTGAGACGTAGAATATAAAAGGTGAGACGTATCATGTGTGAAGTGAGACGTGGGAAGTGTGACGGGAAGAGTGAAACATCAAAATCGTAAAGTATGGCATAGGACGTAAAATGTGAAAAATGGAACGTAAGAAAAAGATGTAAGGTGTGATATTAGACCCCTTCACAAAATGACTTTTTGCTCCCATATGTTTTTTCGATGCCTTTTGAGCCACCAAGCATCAGTGCAAAATTTGAGATGATTTGGTTGATTCCTGAGTTAGCGCAACGCGTTGCAAATTTGTATGGAAGAAGACATTTTTGCACATTAAATAATCCAGAAAATTCAAATAAACTTGAAATGAAGTAGGTCTTTGATATTTAGTTTTGACTATTTTTAAGCTTATTTTTTGCTAACACGACTAGCAGCTAAAAATTTAATGAAAAAAAGTTATAAAGTTATTATAAACGCCAAAATTTTAAAAAAAATTATTTTGAAAACAAAAATTTTAGTTTCTGTTTGTTCACATGAAATGTACTGCAGGAATATTTTTCATCCAAAGTTATATTTTTTGGAACTTTCAGAACATCCCTGGCGATTTTTTAATGAAAAAAAATGTTTCCCCATACAAATTTCCATACAAAATTAAATCTCTTTGCGCTAATTCAGGACTGGATGGAACGCTTCCAAAACTTTTATTGCTATTTCTGGCAGCAAAAACAATCAAAGAAAGTTATGGGAGGTGTAAAAATTTGAGAATTTGAAGTTGCCATACAAAGCTTGCAGCGGTTTAGTGTGATATATGAGACGTGAGACAAGAGAGCGAAACATTAGGAGTGAGAAGAGATACGTGAGACGTGTACCGTGAGATGTGAGATTTGAAACATAGAACGTGACACATGAAGAGTTAGACGTGAGATCTGATAAATGGCGTTGTGCATTGTTAATTGCAAAAAACCGTGTGAAAAAGTCACGTAAAAGGTCGTGTTAAATGCTTTGTTGCCAAAATTGTTGAATGGATAGTTTTTCTACTTTTTTTTCCAAAGAATAAGCCACTCAAAAGCCAATTGCGATTACCCACTTTTGATTCCAGTGTTTCATTCATGTTCTGCAGAACATTACAAGCTATCATTAATTTTTAAAAACTTTTTGTATAGGTAGGTCCAACGAGTTAAAGAAAAATATTTTTTTTTGAAAAAAGTTTTTCCTATGATAAGGTTCCATATGTACACGGAAATTTCAAATTATTCAGAGACTGATTTGTTTTGGTTCAGAAGTCTCACCATGTATGAAGATGGAAACAACTAAGTTGGAATCAATCAAAATTCTGAGTTGTTTTCATCTAGGGAGTTTCAAAACCTGGGACTTAGCGAAGACTCACACCTTTTCGAGCAAAATAGCTGAAAACAACTCAGAGACTTCCAAAACCAAGTTTGATTGTTAAGGTGAGATGGTGGGACACAGATACCGAAATAATCATGGTGAGTATAACTTCAAATTTCATTTAAGATTGACAAAATACAGAATGAAAGAAGTTATGTGATTTCAAATGAATAAAAACAAAATTAAACAATTTTATTCTTCTTCCATCAATCTCTACGGAAGCCATCAATTACAACTGTAAGTATAATTATCTCAAAATTTTGATTTGTAAATCATTTCCTTCTATGGCGTTTCCCTTTTTCTTGTTTTTCAAATCATCTCAAACAAACCGAGAGGGCTGGCGGCTGAGTGTGACAAGTTAGGCAGCACGTAGTTCCACCGGCTTTATGCGGTCAAATGGACCGAATTTTTCGAAGTAAAAATAAAATAAACTGGATATAACAATACGCATTCATCTCCTAAATACACCGCACAACAGTCTTTTTCTTTTTCAAATCCGAAATACTATTCCAAACCGCTTTAAAATTTCATAACTTTGTGATTTTTTTTTTCATTCAGTCGATCCCTGAACAAGTCTGAACCACCCTGAACAAAAACAACTCAAAATACGCGAAAAGCCCTACTATTCATTTCTGAGTTGTGCCGTTCTAATCAAAATTTGAGTTTTCCCAGTTTTGGCGTATTTTGAATTTTTCCTTCAAATCTGAGTTAAGGAGAATTAGAGTGTACAGCTGCCATTACTTTTATTGGAAAAGCTTGATCCTGCCGAAATGAAACTATCGTTTTTGTTTTTTCCGATTGATTGAATCGTGGACATTTTTTCTGAATTAACTTTTTAAATTGATCTTTTCCTGAATATCGCACAATGCTATTACAGACTATAAATATTGTAAAAATAAATAAAACGCAATGAAAGTGTGGGAATAATACAATGTGTTTAAAAAATCTCTCTTAATGTTTTTAAAATTTGTTTAAATAGAACAAGTTTATTGTTGAATAAGGTTATTTTGACAACAAAATAAGTAGATACCCATCATAATATTCCTCATTTCGGCAGTGATTTAAGAACGGTAGATATGTAAAAAAAAAATAAAAGGCTGGTAAACGGTGGACACGAGACCTCACAGTGGTCATAAATATCACCTCTTATTCACTAGTCCCATCTCTACCTCCCCGCGGTGCCGGCTGGGATGCGAGTAACCTAAGCGGAGATCGGGTTCCCAACCCCGGTGGATGCTTTGGTCGCATGCAGACTGAGAAGGTGGCCGCTCGCATCTGTTCTGCAGGGGCGGCTCAAACAGCGTCTGTCTCGCAGCGAGCGGCTGAATTTACGAAATTCGGCTCCTGCTAGCTAAGTCCAAGATGGCAGCCCCATCGCGGGATAGCGGCTTTAGGCTAACAACCTACTGCTCCTGATCTGATGAATTGTTTCAGAAATTGAGTGAAGAAATAATCGAATTAGAACTTTGGCAACGACTTTTAGCATGAAAACACGGACACATTGGTACTTGGAATGTGTTGACCCTTCTCCAGCCAGGTAAGCTGGCTCAACTTGCTAGAGAAGCTAGCCACCTCAAGCTAGAGATATTGGGACTGAGCGAAGTCCGTTGGCCTAACACTGGAGAACACAAGACACAGTCCGGGCAAGTCCTGCTTTACTCTGGCATACGAAGAGAACATGCTACTCGGGAACGAGGAGTTGGTGTCCTAAAAAGCCCGCAGGCCTACGCGGCCCTCATTAGATGGGAACCGATAAACGAAAGAATAATCGTAGCCAGATTCGGAATACGGGTTAGAAACCTTACAATGGTCCAGTGTTATGCGCCAACTGACTTTGCCGATTTGCAGGAGATAGAGCAATTTTACAGTCAACAGCGAAGAGCGTGGTTGAGAAAATTCCGAAGGGTGACATTCAAATCCACTTAGGCGACTTCAACGCAAAGATTGGCTCCGATAATCAGGACTTTGATCGCATCATGGGGCGCCATGGTCTAGGACAGATGAGCGAAAACGGAGAGCTGTTTGTAGAATTTTGTGGCAACAACAACATGGTGATCGGTGGATCGCTCTTCCCCCATCGACCAGCACATAAGATCACTTGGGTATCCCGAGATGGCCGAACAGAAAATCAAATTGACCACATCTGCATCGGCCGAAAATGGAGAAGGAGCCTTCTTGATGTCCGCAACAAGCGAAGCGCAGACATTGCATCTGACCATCACCTCGTCCTTGGCGAGATACGACTGAGAGTTGCACGTGTCCAACGGCGCGAGGAGAAAGTCGGGTGTCGATACGACGTCCGCCGGTTGGAGAATCCAGAGGTGAAAAGGGCATACGTTGAACAGCTAGAATCCCGAGTCTCGGAACTGTCGACAGACGGAACAGTCGAAGAACAGTGGTGTGGAATCAAGAATGCCTTTATCACGAGGAGCCATGGTACTCTCGGTAAAGTTAGTGGAAGAAGAAGTTAATGAATGTCGAATTCCAGGACTCTCTTCTGCTGGTGTTCGTTGATTTCGAAAAAGCATTCGACCGACTTAACCATGAAAACATCTGGGCGGTTCTAAGGCAAAGAGGAGTACCAGAGAAACTAGTCCATCGCATCTGAGCACAATACCAGGCATTTTCGTGCAAAGTCTTACGCGACGGTGTCTTGTCGGAACCAATCCCGGTAACTTATGGAGTGAGACAGGTATGTATCTTATCACCGCTATTTTTTTTCTAATTGTAATGGATAAGATTCTGACTGGATCGATCGACTGTACACCGATCCGAGGATTGCCGTGGAATCCTTCAACAATGGAGCAACTGAACGTCCTTGACCTGTTAGACAATATTGTTTTGCTCGCCCAAACACAACTAGATATGCAGAGCAATTCGACGACTTCACCGAAAGTTCTAAGGCAGCAGGTCTCAAAGTCAATGTCGGAAAGATCAAGTCGATGGAGATGGACACAGGAAATCCCACCAGTTTCATGGTAGCTGGGCAACAAGTTAAGAAAGTGGAGTGCTTTCAGTATCTTGATGGCCAGATAACGTCTGATGGTGGTACCGGGAAAGACATCGAAACCCGGATCAGAAAAGCCCGTTTTGCGTTTGCGAGTCTCCGAAACATCTTTCGGTCTCGCCAGATCTCTCTTCGAACGAAAATCCGATTCTTCAACTCAAACGTCAAATCCGTATTACTGTACGGGTGCGAAAATTGGTTCACATATGTGGTAACGACGCAAAAACTGGAAGTATTTGTAAACCGCTGCCTGCAGAACATCATCCCCGCTTGGTGGCCTGGCAACTGGATCTCGAATGAGGAACTACATCGTCGGTGTCGTCAAAGGGCGCTAGAAATCGAGATTCGAGAACGTAAGTGGAGATGGATTGGGCACAAGCTGCGGAAAGTTGAAAACGAGATTTGAAGAGAGGCGCTAGATTGGAATCCAGAAGGACATCGAATAAGAGGCAGACCCAGAAACTTGTGGCGGTGAAGCCTAGCCGCTGTCGACGAGAACCTTGGCTACATTAAGTGAAGACGCTGGCTCCGTATCGCCAGCAGTTAAGATCTTTTATCTCAGCCCTATGCGTCGGTCAATCGGCGCCGGACCCTTAGGTGGGTAGGTAGGTTGGTGACCCAAAAGGCATCGAAAACACATATAAGAACAAAAAATCATTTTTTGCAGCGGTCTTGTGGACACACAATCTGCAATATCAAATCGACGTAGAATTTCTAAATAAAAATATGAGTGGGTGCAAATGCAGTTTAGAGAATTTTAGATTAGTGCAACAGTGAGGCTGTAGAATTAAAAAAAAAAACATTTTACATTCCATACAATTTTTTAAATTTTTTCATAAAGCCCATTCTCAATCCATTTAACAAAATCGTCTATTGAACAGGCTCAGCTCCTTATTAATGTCTTCAACATTGGTATTGCGGCTAATATCCACTTCTCGTTTCTACTTTTTAGTTTTATATTCTGGAAATGATTAAAATATTTTAAAACTGTTCAAAGTCCAGTTTTCAAAAATCACATTCGAAATAAATTGTCGTCAACTTAAACAGATTTTGTCAATTGTTCATTTAAGACTTTAAAATCTTTAAAAAAAAAACTAGCGAAAACATATGCATTCGAACTACCACGCACTTTTCCGGGGCGCATCTGTTTCCCGGATAGTAATCTTTTGATTCCCGACACCGATTTACATTCAAAGCTCATCTATTTTCAATTACAGCAAATACAACATTCCCGAAAAGTTTTACTAGATAGGTACAACAAGCAAAAAGGGGCCCAAGTATTTTTACCAGTAGCTTACCTCGTGCAGCAAACCGAGCATGACGCCTCCTTCTCCCGGCAAGAATCCGGAATAGTGCTTCTCGGCGTAGTTCAGGCAGGACTGCAGCACGCTGGTTCCGTTCGTTTTCTGATAGCCGAAAGTAAGCCCCCGGAACTGGATGGGGTTGTTTTGGATGTGTATGTTTTTTTTAAGTGAAGGTTTGGGTTCAGAATATCGCGTCGGTTTCCGGGTTTTCACGTTTTTGACGATGGTTAGAAGTTTTTGTTCCCGCAGCATCAGTGGCAGCATCAAATGACAGCCGGCCCCAGAAAAAAGGGCGAACATTTTCGTTGTCGGGTTTCATGCATTTTTAAACGTGACGGTTGTTGTAGTTTTTCCCAGTAGTTGTTGTTTTTGATGTTGTTGTTGTTGTTATTTTGGCAGCATCATCCAGATGGGGGAAAACACACACAGACGGTCACGTGGGATTGAAGTGGAAACAATTGGGTAAAAAATAAAACAGTTCACCCAAAGGTCACCATCCGGGAAGAGGAAAAAATGGAAGTTAGAGGAAGCAGGTTGAGCAGTTTATAAAACCGTTGCGGTGTGGAATTCAAGTGGTTTACAGTATTCGGATCATTTTGACCAAGTTTTTACCCCGGGAGGACATCCGTGGTGTAGATTTTCCGCGGCGTTCGGATTAAATAGTTGGTGTTGTTGTTGTTGTTTTTGGTATTCAACCGGATGATTGTTACGTTACGAGTGAAAGAGTTTTTGAGTGGTCGGATTCCGGCAGCCGTGCAGAAAAAAAGTCGTATTTCCCATAATCCGGCGGCAATGGAAGTAAAAATGAAAAAGCAGAAAAAAGAAAAAAAACATCAGTTTAGATCAAAATGAATTCAAAGGACCACGGAGAGGTCTGAGCTCTCAAACGCCGAAGGCAAGTCGTTCCGGAACAAAACCGAAAACGAAACGATGAGGACGAGGATGGTTTTTGGATTTGAAATATAATACGTTGATCCCTTTTTTGCCCACCACAACGACGATAATCTGTGAATGTCAGGTTGGAGCTTCCGGAAACAGCTGATTATGTAACCGGACCGGAGCGATTCGTTTTGCTTTTGCCTGCCTGGTTATGATTCGAAACAATTTCTAGAAAAGCTGTTTTGGCGCTTGGCTTTGGTCCAATTGCCAAGAGGGCTTTGTTTTGTTATTTTAAAAACCTACACACCTATTTACATGGATCAGTAGTTGATATGCAGATAATATGCAGACACCTGTATTTGACTATTAATTTTTTAATGGAAAGACTTAAACCTGAGGAAGAATCTCTAGTATTTATTTCAAATTTAGAAATTTATTATCATTTTTAGCCTGTCGATTATAGTAAATTGGTTATGATTTTTTTTTATCGATTCTGCTACCAAACTTGATGCATTCTACACAGAAATTTTTTTGACTATTACGTGTCACTGAAAACTGCAACCTTTAAAATAAATCACCCCTAAGTAACAAAACCTATAATTTTAAATTGTTTTCCTTGAAAGTTCGAAGATTCATTTATTATGACAGCAAATGTCCTCTTCAAAAAATGTACACTAAAAATTACGTAATCATGTTTTTGACCTGTTAAATTACGGTAAATGTCCTGCTCCTTTTTGTTACAGGACATTTGCGTAATTTTACAAGAAATAATTTTTGCTGTGTAAGAAGTTACCTTACCAGATTGCTTCCTCTCCCAAAAAATAATATGCACATTTGCACATGAGGATTTTGGTTTTAATATCTGACAATTTGCGCCGGGGGTCTTTATATCTGAAGGAGTTGTTGGCCCACTAGAGTGTCTTCAGATGAAAGTTGAATCAAAAATTCAGCTTTTGCAATGCATTTGTTGCAGAATAATTGGTGATGCAGACGGTATTTTAAGATACCATCTAAAGCTTATTGTTTGTTTTTATGTTAAAAGTTCATTTAAAAAATTTAAACTATTTTTTTTAGAAAAGCTGATAAAATTTCAATTCGTTTTGATATGCTATCATATGAAACCCGTAATTTTAATACAAAAAATGTAACCATATCTACACAAAAAAAATTGACTATTACGTGTCACTTAAACTGCAACCTTTAAAATAAATCAACCTGTAATTAACAAAACCTGTAATTTTCAATTGTTTTCGTTGAAAGTTAACGAAGATTCATTTATTATGACAAAAAATGTCCTGTAAGAAGTTGTACACTGAAAATTAAATGTCACGTAATTTGTTTTTCGACCTGTAAAATTTCGGTAAATGTCCTGCTCCTTTTTGTTACAGGACATTTGCGTAATGTTACAGGAAATAATTATTATTGTGTACCACGAAAAATAAAAATACATATGAAAAAAATACATATGTTTTAAAAATTGCACCAAATTTTTAAATTTGGGGAAGATCTGAAGACACCGGCGCAAATCCGTCAGATGATAAAAAAATACCCACATACAAGATTTGTTTTAATTTCACGAGATTTACTGAATTTCACTTTTAGTTTCTACCGGTTTCTTTCTCTCTATGGAAAGGAGGGGCTACACACAAATAATTACTTGCCCCAACTGCCCCAACTATTAATGAAAATCTTTATATCAATCTGCTCAATTAGTTTGTCCATTTCCTAGTCATTCAAGAAATCTCAAGATCCTTTTGCCTGATATTTGTGGAACCCTAAGATAAACTGAAAAAAAGGATTTAAACTTTCTGCTACTTATTAAATAGGTAAATAAATTAAATTCAGAACCAGTTTTTTTCTTTCTCAAATATTTGTTAGTTCATCAGTATTAAATGATTGATTTCAACTAACGCTGATTAATTGTAACCAAAACTAAAGGCGATAAACAAAATCTGATTAAAAAATAGAATTCAGGACATTGGTGTCCTGTCTACCAAATTATCATAGGCACCAAAATGCTGATTTTTCGAGTAATCAACCAGACTCTTTTAATACATTTTTAAACTGGTAAGAAGTTTTTATTGAAAACTTATCTTTTTGGTTTTCAAAACTCATTTGTAGGGGAGAATGGGAAAACGAGGACCACTCTATATATCTCAGCTGTGTATTAAGATAAAAATCTCAATACAACTGTCATCGTCGTCACTTAGCGTAATAATATTTTTCTATAAATAGATTGTTGACTTATGTACGTATCATATGCTTCTTTTCTGAAAAGTATACTTACATTATTGAATAAGCACCTGTAAATTTCCTTGGTGGGAAATCTAAAGTTCATTACAAAAATATGCCATGCTCATTCACATGGAAGCGGAGTTTTCCATAAATTGTCAATAAGTCACTCAAACGAAACGAATTTGCAATTCAAATTGTGTTGGCAATCACTAGCCACCTATATTTTGGTGTTTTATACACATTATATACTTAAAACATATTTTCCTATCTGTATATAAGTTTAAATATACCAAATGAAGAGTTAAGATAAATATTTTGCCAATTTTATTATTTTTAAGTCGATTTTTTAATCCTATATACGGATTTTTTCCAAAAGTTTGTCAGCCAGGTTTTTGAAATTATTCTATCATACACAACTGTCTTTTTTATTTCCTCACCTGAAATTGCTTTCTAACAACAACATAAATTATGAAATTACAGTTTTGTGTCAACTCATAAGCTTTCATATTTTTTGGTCAATTTGTATATGGTGACCCACAATTACCCACCATTTTTCAAAATGAAAAAAAAAAGTATCTTTTAAATAATTGAAGATTGGGAACTGAGGAAAATAATTTACTTAAAAATAAAAAAAATGCCTTATGATACGTAAAAAATCTTGAAAACTTATCCATTCAGCATTTTCATTTAATCTTTTGTAATAAAGAAATTATGGATGAAAAAAAGTGGCCCAGGTTACCCCACTCTCCCCTACTTTAGAAATTTATAAATAAATTGATCGTATGGCATAAACAAACCATTCAAATTTATTGAAGTATTTAATAAGAAGTTTGTCTTTGTATGTAAATTCATTTTGTTTTTACATTCAAAGTTTTTGTTTAATGAAAACACGATCTTGCTTAAATTTAAAAAATAAACACACACATTTTCTATACTTTGTCCTTGTCAGGATCCAATATTTCAATGGGCAACGAAAAAATGTTCAGAACTTGGAGTTTTGAGCTTTATAACCTGCACATAAAAGTTTATAAACGTTTCACTTATTTTTATTAATTCAAATAATCTTTTTTTAATCGATCATGATATCTTAAGTTAATCTATGAGTAGTACCAACTTTATAGCAAAATTTCAGTGCTTTTGACGTACTTTGCTCTTTCAATACTCACAACAGAACATGGAATTACATATTTTGAATATATTTATTTATGACTTACCGGATTTTTTGTGCTTATTTCATAGTGCTATTATGACTAGTTAAATTTGACTTTCGAAAATTGCTTGTGAAAGTATTCAGTATGCCAAATATTCGGTTATTTTTTAAATAAGGTGATATTCGGCTAGTCGAATCTCCAGTACAGGGATGTGTAATAAATTTTTTCGTTTCAACCTTCCGCAAATAATCGAACGGAACCAACAGAATGTAAAACGGCAAAAGCCGTTTCTGTTTACCATAAACGAGAAAATCCTCACCCATCTATAATGATAAAATAAGCCCGGGACGTCTCGATTCACCGACGTCTTCGTAGAGATCCTTGTGACCCCTGGGGGCTTCGAAACGTCTCGTCGTTGTCGGGACAAGTTGCTAGACTGAAAGCACCACCATTATCAGATGTGTCCTACAGTAGATACCTGCTTTGCATGCCTGGGGCTGAGAGGATAAAGCAATCGTCGTAACTTTTTTTTTTCTACAGGTGTGCTGATGTCTAGTTACATTTGTCGCCATTGAATGATAAGGGATACAATTCTGTGAACCTTTTCAAATATGATTCAGTTTGATACATTTTTATGCTTTCGGTATTCAGTCCGCTTAATATGCTTCTTGTTTCCCAATTTACAGTAGGAATTAGGACATACCGAAGTACGAAAGAAAAAATCAGAAGTTCACGTTGCCAAAACCTTGAGCTATTTCAAATCCAAAAACCTTCCAAAACATTTTTTCTGAAAAAAAAAAATGATAATACCTCATTCTCAATCTCCACGACGGCATCCGGAACACACTCGGAAAAGTCCGGCATAAGCCATTCCGGACGTCCAAAGTCGCGCTGCTCGCAAATCCGCTTGGCCTGTCCATCGCCACGTTTCGGACAATCCGCTAGAACAGCCGGTCCAGCAGCACTCGCAGGCCAGCTTACTCCATAGTCGGCATTTTTCGGGCACAACGTCACCGAACCCGGTTCCACCACCGTCACGTGGACACTTTTGCTGATCGGAGCCACCGAATTCGATACGATGCAGGTGTACACCACCGATTTCTGTAGAAAGGAGGATGAAAAGGAAAAAAGAATGAAAGTTAACATCACCGTTGAATATTAATCGCTCCAGGTAACGGACAATCAGTCCCAACGATATCGGGTGAAATTGATATCAACCTATATCAATAATAAAAAGTCCAATCAAAGCTTTTTTTGGGTGCGAGTTTGATGTTTCGACCGAACGGTGAAAGTATTTTTGAAAGTAACTTTTTCCGATCCGTTCTTGCAAGTTTATCCAAAATCATACGCTTGAAATTACTTTAAGTGGGTGAATGAATTTCCATTGAAAATTTTGTGATTGATAGTGGGTGAAGGAAAATAGAATATTCGTAATAATTAGGTCAATAAGTTTTGTTTTTGAGTTGACGGTTAATGGAGAAAAGTTTGAAATGCCAGAAAACAAAGCAAACCATTTTTACTTAAGGTATCAATAATAAAATTCATTGAAACAAAAGAATTTGAAATGACTTTTCTGCTACAGTATGAAGTAAGCTCTTAAAAACTCTATTCATTTTTATAACTTTGTATAAAATAATTTTTGAAATTAATTTACTTCAAACTTCGATTTCTTTTTTAAAATCAAATAGAGTGGATGACAAATGAAAATTTGTTGAAATCTGTTACCTAAGTCTAATCTACTTTTTGGATGTCAAATTTCAAATGATAGGTTGATTTCAAGTTAAACTTTCTTTCTTTTCAAGACAAGGCCTTGTACCATAATAACTAAATATAAGATATTTTTCCGGTGGAATTCAAAAGTTGTACAGTATATTTTCAATGTTCCAAAGCTGTTCGGGTCAATATGACTCGAAGCGCAAATTCCACACATTCTTATGATCATTGCAATATACTGAAGAGCTGTCATTTTTGAGAGATCAAGTATGTTTAAAGAAAATTATAAAAAAGTTTATGTCAAAAAACTAAAATTTGGTTAGAAAAAATCGATTCATTGTGAAATGAAGTACAGCAAAGCAAAGCCAAAGTTGGATTTTTTATGAAAATCAGATTATTTTTCAACCGGAAGATCCAAGATAGCGGTCAATCACTTGAATCAGCTGATCAAATGATAATACATATTGACATTATCTGGAAATGTTAAGAAACTATAATAAATTATCTACACAATAAATTCAATATCATGAATATTGATTAAAATTTACGGCCAGGGACCTACAAACTACAAGTCAAATTTATCCGAAACGATTATTTTGCGAGCAGGTTTGGAAGGTTACATCAATTAATTGTTGACTCGGAACTGAGAATTTAAAATTCTTTATTGAGTAATTATATTTTTAATCCAATATTCGGCATTTGCATATTCTCGACAATAAGCCTTCGGAAGAAAAATAAATGATTTATTTTTAAAACATCAAATACATGGCTACTTCCCAAAGAGGTATATGGGAATTTTTATTATCATGTGACGAGTTTGCACCGTGAAAACTGTATAAATTTTGTGCAATTTGTCATTTTCGTGAATTCTGTCATTTTGGTCGGTGTTTTTTAATTTTTGTCGATTGTCATTTTTTTCATCATTCATCATTCATCATCATTTTTTCCCTTTTTGTCATTTTTATCCATTAGGTAATTAATTTTTGTTATTTTTTTTTCAAATTTTGTGAATTTTATGAACTTTTAAATTTCATCGATTTTATCAGTTTAATAATTTTCTCAATTTTATATTTTTTTAAATTTTTAAATTTTTGTCAATTTTGTTAATTTTGTCAATATTGTCCTTTTCTTATTTTTTGCATTAATTTTGTTTAT
Source organism: Uranotaenia lowii (assembly GCF_029784155.1). Classification (NCBI taxonomy): domain Eukaryota; kingdom Metazoa; phylum Arthropoda; class Insecta; order Diptera; family Culicidae; genus Uranotaenia; species Uranotaenia lowii. The sequence goes on along the minus strand of NC_073692.1, from coordinate 165,014,335 downwards.
TTTGTAAATTTTATCACTTAAGCCAATTTCGTCACTAAGCATTTTCATAAAATTTGCTAAAGATATTTCTTATAATTTAAAAAAAAAAATTACTATCTAAATTTAAAAGTATGTTTGGCATGAGCAATTTTATCGAAAATTGCTTCACATTATATTTGAATGGTTAATTTTGTTTTTATGGTTATTATTGTCAGATTTGTATTTTTTTTTAATTTTTTGAAAGCCTTTGGTTTCTTACATCAACTTATGAGAAATTATGTCCTATGATAGCGAGCGCGCTCATCGCCTATCGTTTCTATGACTATATATAAAACTTGACGTCAAAAATAAAAATCTCCTTGACTAGTGATTGCTGGATATTGCAAGTAAGCTAAATGGATAACATTTTTGGAGTCATCATTTTCATGATCTATTCTATGGAATAGACAGTTTTGAAGCAATACCGCACAAGGCTCCATCATTGATGTCTGTGAACTGATTGTTTTTCAATGCCAAAAGACATACCCCTTTTAAACAGATAATATCTTTTCTGTCTAATCAGATACGAAGTTACAGTCTTCGACAGAGTTGTTCAGTGGAAAATTTCCTTAAAATAATTTTACTCATGTAATCGTAACTTAAAATTTCAGAAACAAATCATGTATGAGTTTTTAATTAAAATGAAGCTTCTTAGGCCCCATGGTTTGAGAAACTCAAAAGGGATCATTAAAATACAGACCCCGTTCGTTTTTGGCAACATTCGATTTTGGCAACATTCGATTTTGGCAACATCCGATTTTGGCACATGTGCCAAAATCGAACGGTTTTTAGAAACAACGTTACAATTTAGTTTTCGTTATAACAGGACCAATTTAAATCAGACAAATACCACTAATACGTTTTTGTGTTCTGAAATGGTGATAAAATGCAACAATAAAAACAAAAATTTTTTTTAAAAAAATTTAAGTTCTAAAAAATGACAAAAAGATGAAAAATTCAAAAAGTTATAAAACAAATTTAAACAAAAGACTGAAAATGACTAAAAACAACTAAAAAATGATGAAGAACGAAAAAAACAGCAAATATGACAAATAAAAACAAACATTATAAACAAAACAAGATAAGTGCAAAATGCATCAAAAACATGATGAAAAAAAATCAAAAATTACTAGAAATGGTCGGAAATTGGCTAAAAATAACGTTTTTGATAATAATATTAGTTATTTTGTAAAAATAACTGATAAAAAAAGTGGAGAGAAAAAACCGTTCGATTTTGGCAACATTCGATTTTGGCAACACAAAATGTACGAGCGTGTTGCCAAAATCGAACGGGGTCTGTATTACAAAACGCGTTTAGGGGAAGAGGGGGTATAGGTGCTTGTTACGTTTTGTGGATTTTGGATCGAAAGTCTGATGAGAATGTGTTACGTAGGGGGTAAGGGTGGTTGAAAATTATCTAAAATTACTTTACGTAATATTTAAATGATCCCAAAATAATCCCATATCGACTCAGTCTACTGTACAATAGTACAAAGATTTTTTG